>NC_139516.1:154847775-155002775 GCF_947247035.1 Vipera ursinii
TTGTACAGTAGAACTCAAATAGTGATAGTCTGGCTGTAAAGGCAGGTAGGTACTGACTGACTGCACAGTTCAAGTTCTCTGGAGCTTGACTGCCAAGGTTTGGGAAAGGGAGCCACACGTAAAGCAAGTGTCCACCACCACACTACATTGAGGCATTTTAAAACTTTAAAAGAGTTCACATGAAAAATAATGCTAGCTCATTTTTTAGCAATAGATAAGCTATATAAAAAACAGAAATTACTTTAGGAGGGAGGTGGGAGGTTAAGAAGTTTGATAAATAATTTTGTTACATTGTAATTGCCCCTAGAATCTTTAAAAAACAAAACAAATGGTAACTGTGTAAAAGGTAAAGTGATTTCTTAAATAAAACTTAACTCTTAAGAAAGGATTTCTAACATTTTACTTGAAATCGCTGTAAGAGTTGAATAAGCAATTTTCCTATTCTAACCTGTGCAAAGCTGTTTTGTGTCTACTGTAATTAAAACTAAGCATTGATTCCCAGGGCATACACTTTCAGACACAACTCTAGATCACTAGTATGTCTGCATCTGACAACATCAAAGATTTGCACCTAAAACATCTTGCATAGCAAATCCTACTCGAAAGTAATGTTGGGGGGGGTGTCTGTTAAGTGGATGTATAAAAACTACTCTTTTGGTAGCGCACTGTCTCCTCAAAAATAAATTTCCGGAGTTAAGTGGAGCTTTCTCCCAGATAGAAAAGTATAAAGCTGTAATTTAAGCAGACACTATCTTTCCACTAGCAATACTGAAATAGGAGAAATTTGAAAGCTCGATCATAGAGATAAAAAAAACTGAAGCCAAAAATAAACGCATGGCAACATTATTTAAGACCATGTCTAACAGGGTCCGGGTTAGGGGGGGGGGGCAAAAAAAAAGCAACCAATGCATTTTCCAGCCTGTTTTGCCATAGGGGGAACGTTATAAAGCCACGAGGACAGAAGAACATAGGAAGCAGTCCATTCCTATTATTATCATCGCTATTACTACTGCTAATGCTATTACAATTACTATCTTCGGGAGCTCACATATGCACGCCTGTCCAGATTTTAAAATATGCTTTCGGTCCTTCAGTAAATCTCTGGTGCCTTTACAGTATTTTCACTCCAGTGCAAGCGCAGTTTCCAGTCGCGGTTGCAAGCGGCTCTGGTTTGATTTGTACCACCTTACGAGGAAGTGAACGTTTCGCACGGAAGGGGAGGGGCCTGTCTCAGCAGCCAGCGGCTCTAGCAGGCTGCTAATAACATTGCCAGATTAGCTGCAACTTCTTGCTCCCAGCCTAACCTTTTACTGAACCAATCCTACATTCGAGTTTTCTTTTCTTTTTTCCCCTCTATTTATATAGGAACGGTTTAGAAACAATCAGATCCTGGGGGGTTTTCTTGTTTTTTTTTAAGGAAAGAGCTGGGGGGGAAGGCTAGATACGGCAAGCTGGAATATGCAATCTATAGCCTCTTCCTTTAACAAACAGATCAGTCTCCTACACCGAAAAATGTAGAATAAGGTCGGGGATTTGCTCTTTCTTCTCCCCCAAAAGTACCTTTTCCTTCCCCGAGTGAAAGGCAACCTTTCGGTTTCATGTTTCTCTCCACGCAGTTGAACGCTGTGTGGTTCTGCCCGTTTTGTTCTTGGGCTGCACAAAGCATATCAGCGCACAAGAGGGGGGTGGGGGGTTGTTCCTGCGACAGCAGCAAGTTTTAAGTCAGCTCAGCTCCGAAACGAACTTTGTGCTTTACAAAAAAAAAAGAAAAGAAAGCTAAAAACAGGACACAGAAGGTCTGCCGCAGGCGAAACGGCTGCAGCGGCTGCTACTGCTGATCTAATCTTTCCGAGTGGTGGAGGGGCTGGAAAGGGAGGACTTGGAGCTAGGCGGCGGCTCGCTACATTAGACTTTATTTACATACACAAATCGCAATATGCTGAGCCTGCCTGTGCTGGAGGGCTGCACACTTGCGAAAGACTCCTGGGTTGGAGAGTCCAGGAGAGGAGCGAAAGGTTGGTAAGATGAGTTTCTCTGGGCGGATCAGTGTGTGGCTGATGTCTCGGGGAGTTTGGCACAGTTGGCTGAACCAACAGCATCTGATTTCTCCAGGGAGATCTTCCCGGGCTCGTTTGAGTGCTCCTCCGATCCGGCCTATCGTGGACATGTCCTACTCGCGCCACTTTCTGGATTTCCAAGGCTCGTCCATTCCCTCTTCCATGAAGAAACTGGTAGCGACTAAGCTGAATCCAAACTTCCGAGAAGCTGTTTCCCTTCGCCATGACGTGCCCGTGCCGCTCCCGGGAGACGGCGATCTGCTTGTTAGAAACAGGTGAGAGACTCGATTCCCCTCCCGCCTCCTTTTCCTCCCACTCCCAAGGCTTGGCACCTTCGCCGTAAGTGAGGAGGGAGCAGGCGATTCCTCCCGCTGCTGCCCGCCCCGAATCTTTTCCCAGCAAAGGGCCCGGTGCCGCCGCCGCCCCCCCCCCCACGCCGCCCCTCTCTTTGCGATCCTATCGAATTGCATCATCTGCCTTGGACGACTGTTGGCGTAATTTATTATCCCAAATGCTCTTCCACATAGCCCCTGGTGCACACTTCCGTGCACGCAAAGCGGCCGTTCAATTGACTCTGATGGCCGTCCGGCCGCTCCTCCGCATTTTATGGACAAAAAGAAGTGGGAAGGCAATTACGCTCCCCCCCTCCTCCGGGGAAAAAAAAATCCATCACCCAGTCAGGAAAAGATGAGAAAAGTCGTGAAGCGACTTTATCTCGAGCCTGTAAGTGACATAAAGGTGCAAGAAGGAACTTCGCCAACCAGGAAATGAGTTTCCAAGCCCCTCCCAGGCTGGGTAGGATTGCGCCTAGTATCCACACTGAGTGTGCAAGGGTATGGGTAGGCTGCCCTTTCTTTGCTGTACCGCCCTGGATAGGCGAGGGCTAGTTGTGCTATACAATGGACTGGCAGATCTGTGTGGATCTCCACGTACGGTTCGTGCCGAGCATTTGGGACGTAGTGTTACAGCTTTAGGTTTATTTATCGTCATCTCGGGTTGGGTGCGCGCGCATGTTGCACACTCCAGATATTATTTTAGAGGAAGTTGTGTACAAAACTACCTTTCTCCCCTCCCCACGGCAGTCTTCCACGTCACTAACCTTAAGCGTGAGCTGAATTAACAGGAAAGCGAGGGACCTCCATGGTATGGGGCTGCCACCCACCTTTCCCTGTCGTTCCTCAGCCGATTAATTCCACTACCCTTTTTTTTCCCCTTTCACAACAAAAGCAAGACTAAAAGCAGATGCGGGAGGAAGGTGTACAACCGCTTTCCTTTTACACGGAAGTAAGGCCTTACCGATTTTGGTACCATTTACTTCCTGCGAGCTCTATGGAAGCCATTGGCTTTTGACAATATATGACTATTGTTCTGCAGTTCTGAGCAGAGCACTGCTTTATGTAGTAGGGTCATTTTATAGCAAAAAAAAGTGATTGGACAATATAGCTGTCCAGAATATAGTTTTTACAAATGGATTTTGTCTGGTCTTCTATTGTGTAAAATCAACTTTTGAGAGCCAAAAACTTAAAAATCAGGCAGGGGGAAGAAGAAGCTGTCATTACCGGAAAGAGGCAATTTAATCTCTGATTTGTGGGAAGATCTTTTAAGAGGAGTTTATTCAGATTCAGCGTTGCTGTCCCTAAAATGTTTTCTTTTAATGTGGCTGTAGGAACTTTGGGATAATCTGAAATTGCCTTGCACTACTTTTTTAGCGCTATTGAATCTGGTAGATTCAACTAGATAAAGTACAATGACTGAAATGAAATGATCTGTGAATCTCACAAAGTCAGGTGTTAATACAGATGACAATAGTTATCCTAGCTCTTCCTGAACCATAGGAATGTATATACTGTATGTTTGTTGTGTGCAGCATTACGCACATTTGTAAAGTCTTATTCTCTCTGATGTAAAAGGTTTGAATTATTGCAGTTATCAGAAGGCAGCATTTAGAAAGGAAGCATCTGAACCTTTGCTAATATTAAATATGGAAGTGATATCTAGCTCTGGGTACATTGAAATTCACTTTCTCGGCAAGAAAAGAAGAGAACTGGCTAATACAAAAGGGTACAGGACCATATACTGTGCTTCCTGACTGCCTCTGGCATCAAAAGGTTGTTACGCCCTTGTTCTCAAATCTCCTCCTCTACAGCACTTTCTCCCCCCCCCACATACTTCCATTTGAAAATTTATGCATGCAATTTATTTTGTTTCCAATGTAATTCTTTCCCACCCTTCCCTTTCTGCTGGGTGGGCTCTCTGGGGAGTTGGAGAATTCTTGTGTGCTCTCCTAGGTTGGAGGAATGAGGGATGCCAAGTCTCAAACCTACAAGGCCATCTCTCTCTCCCCTCCCCCCTCTCTATGGTAAACACATTTTGAGTTTGCAAACGTGCATGTGAGAAATTGCAGGAGTTGGGAGTTCACAACTTTTGTGTCGTGTGGATTGTGTGAGGTGATCTCCTGCCCTCCCCCTCCTTTTTTTTCCTGGAGGTTCTCACACTGGCAAGTGCAGAGATCTCATTAGTGCAAAATATAGTGTGTTAAGAATATAGTTCTTTGATGCCTGTTTTTATTCTTTGAAAGCTTCCTCAGGATTGTCTACACACACACATTTTTTGCAGCCTGTCTTTGTACTCTCTCAGTAGAATAAGTGCAGTCACCTGGATTTATTTAGCCTTGAAAATTCATTCTGGTCAATCAGGAGGCATGGAAGAAGGAAAGAAGGCAGGAAAAGGTGTTTAAGTATATCACCTCTATCTTACAGACTTACTACTTACTCACCTTAACATACTTATAGTACAGAGCTAACCTTTACATTTTGTCTTGCCTGTGACTCTTATACCCATGCATGCCTGAATGACATTTATGTTGCCTTAGGCTATTGAAGTTCATTTGACTTTAACTTTCCTCCTTTTTAGAACAAGATTTCAATTTAGATGAAATTCTCTTTTTGCCTCTGCTTGGAAAATGTGCCTATCCTCACAACCAAATAGATATGCAGTAGGATATATTTTCAATAGCAGAAATAAGCCCCCTGCAATATTTATAGAGAAAAAAGTCAATGGGAAATACAGCAGTGCATTATATTGTATTGTGACCAGTGTGAATTTGTGACCAAGACCAGGAAACAAACATAGTAAACTAAACATACTAAACAGAATTTAGGAAGATATATACACCTCTGTCTCAACCAAGATTGCTAATTGCTGGGTTCATAAGCAAATGCAAGACTCAGCACAGGTATGAGCAGCAAATATGTGGCAAGTGTCTGATTCTATAGAAATGCAATGTAATAAGAACTATTGGTATGAAAATCTGCAAAAGAGAAATTGAAGATGAGTAGATTCTGATAGTGTAAAAAAGTGGGAAGAGTTGCTATAATTGTCTCCTACAGATTGTTTGGGTTGAACTCCCCCCTACTTGGTGTTGGTGACTTTGTTTTCTCTGTTCAAGCTTCCTGCCCTACATATCAGGTCTTCTGAGGGAGTAAGTTGCTTCTGAGTAAGACATACAAGCTGCTTAACCTCCTTTAAACATTCCTTCCTGTCCCCTCCCATCTCACATTAATCTAAATTTGCTGCCTATGGAAAGTGGGGGACTTGGATGTTTAAGTTAAGCATTTCGCTGGTTTGAATATTGTTAAAGGCTTGGATGCCTCTACTTTGATGCAAAGGGTAAAGGAGGAGCAGGGGTAGGACATCAGTTAGGTCGAATGGTTAATTTACTGGATAATAGTGGAAAGGCCACACATCTCCTTCCCTTTGAACAAGCTGGACTTGGGACTTAATTTTGCAAACAGATACAAACCAATGGTGCCCGCAGTTGTCCAGTTAATTTCAGTGAAACATTACTATTCTGTTGCTGTCTACCCAGTGCTTCAATGGGGCTTTCACCTGAGCGTGTAAAGCTCCAAAGTAAACAGGGTAATGGGATAATTGTACAACCAAGTAGTTGTGCAATAATGGTGTATGAGTGAAATTTGCTGATTTCTAGTAAGAATAGTGGGAATAATTCTTTAGTCTGTAACAAAAGCTCATCCATTTTTAAAAAGTCACCACAATTTCAGATATACGCCTATAACATTTCCCTAACCTTAGGGTTGCTAAAATGGGAACTTTTTTTTTTTAAAAAAGTGATGTTTTGTGCTGAATGGGGACAAGGGAATAAGCAGAGTCTGGAGATTAAATTGTTCAGTTATGTTCTGAAGAAGAACTTGCTGAAAGATCAGGGTGTTGGGGACTAGAAAGGTTGCTAAACCTAACTGGGTTTATTACTTGACCTTCTGCTGCTGTCGTGGTGATTCTGCGACCCTGTCTTTCCTCCCTAGATTTTTGCTGGGCAATCCTGCCATTTTTGCCCTTGTTTTCTATGGGGGGGGGAGCTCTTATAAAGTTGGCAAGAGGCAACCGTAAGCACCTGGAAAACTTGACAGGGAAAACCCGAAGTGGAAACGGCCTCCGGTATTTGGCATAAGGAGAGAAAAGTAGTGGTGCTTGGGAGAGGATCACCCAGTGGCCTTCCACCCTCCAGTCGAGCTTGACAACGGGTTAAGGTACTCTTTGCTGTCAGCAGTTTCCCTTTCAGGCGGAGCCGTACGGAGTCAAGTCTTGTCTGCTCTGTAACCACTTCGCCTTCGTTAGGCACACGCACTGCCGGCCAGCGGGAGTCAAAGTAAACACGGTTCCCTCAGCAGAGCTTATTCAGATACATTGGACGAAGGTGCTGCGTGTAGTAGCACTTCGGCCAACGGAATTATTAGACGCCGCCACCCAGACAGCCACCTCGTTTACGTCCCAAGTTCGCGCCGCTACGCTCTCCATTGCTTTACCTCACAGAGGGGGGGGGAAGGGAGGGAAGGAGGGTCGTTAGCAAAGTTAAAAAGGAAGAAAATGGAAAACGGGCTGAGGCGGAGAAAAGTTGTCTAAACGCGTGTGGTGAAGGGCAACTCCGCTTCGGCATTTGCGGAGAGGCAGAGTACCCAACCCGGCCCTGCGCTCTTGCAAAGTTTCACTTCAGAGCCGAGGCTTGGAGCTGAAGGGAAAACAAGGTCCGGGAGTCTCGAGACCGAATCAAAGCCTCGAACTTGATCTTGCGCTCTGGAAAGAAGCCGCTTGCCGAGAGCGCGGGACCTTTGCCTTCGGCTTGAGGAAAAGGCGGGGGGGGGGCGTTAAAAAAAGGCTGGAGAGGCGTGAAAGCAGTAACACGCGGGAGGAAGAAATTTTTCAGACGAGTCGCGCCATCCCTTTGACTTTGGGCGAAAGATGGAGGGGAGGGGGGCGACATTCTACGTGCAGCACAAATCAGTTGTGCGAAGTGGAGAAGCAGGGGATGCGAGACTAAATAGGGCCGGCTTCCCGCCCAACCGCCGCCTCTCGGGGTAGCAAACTTCCTGCGAGAAGTTGGCTCGATAGGCGAGGTAAGGGAAGAAGAGTTTCTTCGCGTAGTTGAGCCTTCTTCCATCCTCACGTTGCTGCCCTGATCTTTTGTTGCTCACGTCCTTAAGGCAGACCTTCGCTTTAGAATCTTTCTCTTTTACTCCTCGCTTTGCTTTTCCACTACAGGAGGTAGACAGGACGTAAATTAAAGCTACTTGGGTTTTGTTTTGATTTCCCGAAGAGCCCGTAAGTAGAAGGAAGGTATCCTCTGCTGCAGATGCAGGCTAAATTGTATAAAGGATTGGACACTGCAGGAGTTGTTCAGCTGAGGATGTATGGACATATATTTCTGTATCTGTAGCTATATCATCCATATGAGAACACTTCATAATGAACCAGCCTGTTTTCTTAGAATTAGAAATGTCCAAAGAGCTTCCTTTACTTTGGTAATTTTTATACATGTAAATGATTTCAAATCCCCATAAATCCACATACAGTTTCCCTGTTTGGGTATGAAACTAATATTTTTTTTAATGTATTTTTTCATCCTCATGCATAATTAAACGGCAAGATTGATTTATTTTTGGATATAAAGGACAATCGTATCAGCATAGATTCTTTTTAAACTTAGGTGGAAATAAAACTGGCTCACTCTCTCTTCAGTTAACTTGTTTCTTGGCATCACAACATACGTCATTGCCCATCTTTAATACTTTCACTCATTTTTACCCCTTAAAAATCAATATATGCAAACTACTGGTGCACTATTTTACTTTTTCTGTTCAAGGTTCTTTTAAGGTGTTTTAGTCATTTATATACAGCAAAATGTTTTAATAATGTGCAAATTAGTTGCATCAAAAAGCAAATTTATTATAGTCACTAGATCAATTTTCTTTAAATTTGCCTGCAGTAACATTTTTGTCCATCGACCTTGGAGAGGACTTTGATACTTCACATTATCATTTATCATATAAGGTGTTATTACAATCTGAAATGTAAATTTGCTGCCAGAGTCAATATATTTGCTTATTCTATTCTAGTCTAGTCTATGCCATGCCATGTAAAAAACATTTTTATTCCATAGCTTATCTTAGTTACTTTTGTCATGTATAACAAGAATGCCTTAGGTTTTCATTTGAAGTTATAATGTCAAGTCTGCATATTAGTAGAAGTGAAATCTGATTACAATAATCTTTTTAAGTGGGGGGCACAAAACAATTCCTGTTGCAGCCTTTGAGATGTTTGAAGAGGCCTTACTTAAATCTCCAGCCTTGTGCATTTAAATGAAATTATTTTCTTAACAAGTCTTGTTAAAAAGAGATCTTAACACATTTTTTGTTTTCTTCTAGATTTGTTGGCATTAATGCATCAGATATTAACTACACAGCTGGCCGGTACGACACTTTGGCTAAGCCTCCATTTGATGTAGGTTTTGAAGGGATTGGTGAAGTGGTGGCCTTGGGCTTAAGTGCAAGTGCAAAATACACTGTAGGCCAGTCTGTGGCCTATGTAAAACCAGGAGCTTTTGCTGAGTATACAGTTGTGCCTGCTAAAGAAGCCATTCCCGTACCTTCTATGAAACCAGAGTTTCTGACCCTTCTGATAAGTGGAACTACAGCGTATATCAGTCTGAAAGAGCTTGGAGAATTGTCTGAAGGGAAGACAGTTCTGGTGACAGCAGCAGCTGGAGGCACTGGCCAGTTTGCTGTGCAACTTGCAAAGAAGGCAAAATGCCACGTAATAGGAACTTGCTCCAGTGATGAAAAATGTGCTTTTCTGAAATCTATTGGCTGTGATCGACCTATCAACTATAAAACTGAAAATATTTCTGCTGTCCTCAAAAATGAGTACCCCAAAGGTGTGGATGTTGTGTATGAATCGGTTGGTGGAGAGATTTATGACTTGGCTATCAATTCCTTGGCTATCAAAGGTCGCCTGATCGTTATTGGGTTTATTTCTGGCTACCAAACACCTACCGGCCTTCCACAAAGTCACACAGAAATGCTGCCAGCAAAGTTGCTAAAAAAATCAGCCAGCATCCGAGGTTTCTTCTTAAACCATTACTTTTCCCATTACCAAATGGCTATGAAACACTTGGTTGAAATGTGTGAAAAGAGAGAAATTGTTTGTGAGGTGGACTTTGGAGACCTGTCTCTAGAGAGCAAGTTTACTGGCTTAGAGTCAGTGTTCCGTGCTATAGATTATATGTACATGGGGAAAAACATTGGAAAAATTGTAGTTGAATTACCTCACTCTGTCAACAGTAAGCTGTAAAAACAGAACAATGACATAAATCAAAACAGAGCAAATGGGCATTTTATGCTTGGCGATAATGCTTTAATTTCTTTAAAGCTGGCAACGGGTAACATTAAAATAGCAAAACAGTATTTTGATTTGTTTAAGAGGTTTTGGGTGGTTTAAAAATGCAGCGTGTAGCTGGCATTACATTTACTTTCACATTTTTTGGTATGGAGATTTTCAATTTCCAACTTGCAGTGGATTTGAATATAATTCTAGGCAAGTACAAAACTGTTACGAATTGATGTCATACCTTTCTTCTGTAACTCAGTATGTGAAGGCATATGGAGCTGCAATCTTACAAAGTTTGAATAAGATGAAGCCCATTGTCCTTAAAAGGCTTAGTAGCCATTTTTAGTAGACATGCTTAGGATTATGCAGCAATCCTATATGCACTTTACACAGAAATATGCCCTACTGATACTCAGATTGATTATGCCTATAAACATCTGTATAGGACTGCACTATTAAACTACGTTTGAGATTTGGGATACATACAATTTGGGATACATACAATCTGCAGACATTTTGATAATGATTCTCTGTAAAAAAAGGTTTTTTCCTACAAAGCGTATTCTATATAACACATTTTTATTCTAGTAAGAACATGTATGACCTTTTTATGTGTATGTTGTTTGAAAATGATTTTTTTTAACTTTTGAATCAACCTTGCCAGCTTTTTGTTGTTGTTATATTTCCGGATATTTGGTTGCCTTATAAAATTATATTTGAAATGTTGTCTTGCTATTACACTCAGTTATTACTAGAACTTTTCTAATGTTAACCCTATTTTAAATTCTGTTGAAGATAAATAATCCAGGAATTTTCCGATTAATGAAATGCACCAGAAGATATAAACTGTATCTCTGAAAATGGAAATGGCACAGATTAAAATGTTGGATTAGAATGGCATCAGTATATGGAATGTATTTGGCTATATGATCAAATGTCATTTCTGTAAGAGATCATTTTGTACAATTATGAGTATAAGCATTAAAACTAAAATAAAATTTTTTGCAGTTAATATTTTACAGTGTGATTCAATTATCCAGTTTTTCCTCCTTTTGTTCAACAATATAATCTCATGCCTGATTTATTTGGCTAGAAGTTCCATTGGGACATAAACGTTTTTGAACTTAACAAAACTTATATCTAAGTAGATAAATATAACTGAGCTGTCAATAATTGTCTTTGAAATGCAATGTTTTTAAAAAATCATTTTACAAGTAGAGCTTTCTACAGTCACCTTATGTCTATTCACTTTGTATATCCTATTTGGGATTTGGGGAAGGCAAACATGTTTGATTTCCAAGTGCATCAGTACATGTACTGATTCAAAACTAGGGTGTTTTTTTTCAGAAACTTCAAAGAGGACAAAATGATACGTTTTAAATATCCTATATTAGTTTCCTGTTCTCAGGTCTTTTACTTTTTTTAAGAATTTGGAGAATTGGAAACAAGTTTTTAAAAGTGTTAAACATTCTTTGAGTAGAGATTGGATTTAAATTTACTACAGACATAACCCTTAAACCAGGGGTTCCCAACTGGGAGTGCTCACACCCCTTTGGGGTACGAGATGATATTCCAGAGAGTGTGGAAACTTGGGTTTTCAAAATTATAGTGTATATGCATAATTTGTTGCCGTTATTTTGAACGGGTATAGAAAAGGTTGGGAACTGCTGCCTTAAACCAACTATACACCATTGTATCAATGGGATTTAAATGGCTTGTTTCTAAATACTTCAGTTTAACTTACTTTTGGATTGAGCTGGTAATTTTTGTTGTTGATAAATTGTAACTGAAGTACATTTTGGATGCTACTATCCTCTGAAACGTTTATAGAAACACTGTCATAATGATTTTATTTAATTATTTTATTTGATTAAAAATTAAAACAGAATAATATCCAGTTTTAGACATAAGTAACTCATACAAAGTATTTGTCTAGGTCTGTTACAAGTCATTATATATTAATGCTATATGTCTAAAAATCAGCTTTTTCAAATTGCTCATCTGTGCACATTATTAATATTTGAATCTCACAGTTAATTTTGAGGGCCTAGTTATAAACAATATTTACATAGATGCCATAAATCCTAATTTTCATAAATAAGATCAACTGATGTCAGAGAAATTACTTCAGTCTAAATTTGCTTGGTATTACTGCTACCATGTTTGATATACTACTAACATGCTTGGTATATAACTATATTAAGTATGTTGGTATACTACCAGTATTTACTACTAAACAAGTTTGGTTTACTACTATGTGTATAAATTCTTTCAGTTTCAATTGGGCAGCCAATAAATTAATAATTCACTTAAATATGAAATCATTTATTGTATCTTAGATAATAGTTTTAGCAATAAATTTATGTCATTTGAAGATTCTGCATTATTTCTCTTCACTAAATATAACAGTTACTAGAAAAACTGGTAATTAACTATAATAATTATCAAATATATTAAAGGAATGCAAAAACTTAAAGCAATAATAATCAGAGCATCCATACTATTGGATGTTGTGATTTAGTTGATTCATATTGTACACAACACTAGTGTGTGGTAGTGCATATACAAGTAAAGACTATGATGAATACCATAATACATGAACCAACAGCTCTACCCAGCTGGCCCATTTCTTCTGTGGCTGAAGGAGCAGCTTCATTCTGCAGCTGAGAATGGAGCTCGGCCTGCATTTTGCAGTCAGAGGCATTTTTGGAAGGCATCTGAAGCCGAGAACCGAGCTATGGATTCAATCCATAGCTTGGTTCTCGGCTACACAGGCTTTCTGGAAAGGCCTCTGCAAAATGCAGGCCAAGCTCCATTCTTAGCTGCAGAACGAAGCTGCTGTTTCTGGTGAGGTAAGTGTCAATCCATGGGAGACCTGGCTGCAATGATAACTCCACCTCCCACCCTAACTTGAGTTTTAGGTTAGGGCTTATATTAGGCCCACTCCCAAAAATCAAGCTAGGGCTTATTTTGGGGGTAGGTCTTACTTTCGGGAAAAACATGGTATTTATGACTTTCACCAATATACAAAAAAAGTATAGAGTGTTGATAGATCAGCTGACTTCATGAACTATACTGTACAAGTAAAAATAATAATATACTAAAGGAGGTTTCAAGTTGCCCACTATATAAGTTGCTGGAGAAGTCAGTAGAATTTTTCAGGCTTTTGAACTAAGGTATGTGGTTGAACTTTTTCAAAAAGCTGTACTAGAGGCTATGGGAGTCTAGGAAAAGCCATGATGCTTGTATAAAACTTTGGATTTGGCATCCAATGGACTTATTTTAAAATGTTTTTTTTTAAATGTGAATTCATAGTTAAGCACGTATATGTGCTCTAGAAAGTTGCTATTGACACTATAAAGAACAAAGCTTTTAATAATATTAAGGTTGAATTTAGAAAGTCACAGAGGCTGAAAATCTACAAATACTTACTGAAGTACTATGAAATTAAATGGGAGCTTGCTTTTGAGTAAACCTGTATATTTTTGTCTAAAGTTTTTCTACGTGAATTTGCTTCAAGAGAAAATCTTAATGGAAAAAAGTTTTTGCAAAGAGTAAAAACAGCCAATTTTTTCCCCTATGTGGAAATAAACCAAAGTTTCAGTGATGAGGGGAAGGGGACAGATATCAAGAAAGAAAGAATACAATATTAAAAATATTTTAAAGATAATATGTGGTAAATGTATTCATTTGCACTTGCCATTTTAGTATATTTTATCATAATTTTTCTATTGAATGGATTTGATTTTTAAAAATAAATTATGTTTCTCAATATTCTAGACTTGATGTTTTTGAAAAAGTTAAAAAAAACACCAGTTGCTAGCTGTAATTGCCAGACTGTGGAAATACAGGTAATTGCAACTCCTCAGGGAAAAGTTTGCCTCAGTCTTCAGAAATGTTGTTTGTTCATTGCCTTTCCTCAGCCAAACTGGGAAAAACCTGCCCTATTTGAATAGGCTGTTAGTATCTATTTTACAATATTTACTCATTTTCAGGTGCCTAATATAGCTGCTAGCATGCATGTACAACAATACAATTTGTATGGTAAATGGAACCAGATAATGCCTTCGCTGAATGTTATGGCTGCACTGAAGAGAACTGTCACGGTAAATAGCTGCCAAATTATGGATCATACCAAAGTGTCACAACCGCACTAAAGATAAATGGGGCTGGAGGCTATTGTCCACTGGGACGCTTTTGAGTTATGGAGAAGCAGCACAACCTTGATGTAAGGCTCTTTGTGTCATCATTATAGCAAAGGGTTACTGGTGCAAGATTCAAGAAAATGTAGACCAATGGAAGGGTTAATTATTAATTTGTCTATTTCTAATCTATCAGAACAGACCAATGTCATGGTTCCGACAGATGACACTCTTCAAAGGACTTCGAGGCATTGTTTTCCTTAAAGAATCTTTAATAGAGTAGCTTAACATCGGCATGAACATAGGTGAAGCCAAAATCTGAATTCCCCTCTCCTGAACACATAGTATCTAATGCAAATCCCTCCTCTAATTAACAGTCATAAATCACATTTCCCAATTAATTTGAAACGTAGGCTTTCTCTCCAGTTCTCCAACCCGCCATTTCTTATCTCTTATTTCAAGAAGCCTTGACTCATACAACTGCAATATTGTTATGTCTAACTCCCATACCCATTCCTCCTCCTCCTCCTCCCAAGTATCATCTAATTCTAATTCTAAGAGTAAAACAAAGTTAAGGGAAATGGCTGCATGTCCGTATGTTGTGAAAGCAAGAACAACCAATGTTAGCAGCTTTGACACCTTCAAAACATGAACACACCTACCAGGAAACACACTAAACACTGCAGGTCTTAAATAGGAATGGGAAAGGGCAGACAATGGCCAAATGTTGAATGCTGTAATCCAATAAAATATACCATGAAGTTTAACATCCTACACACTTGCTTGTGAGTCGGATATATATGTCTGTGGAATAAAGATGTAACCCATTTTTTCCCCTTTTTAAAGAGTTGAATAGTCCACGTTTTTTTCATTTTAATGGAAAGGTAATAAAGACGAAAGACTTAATGTTTTAACTGAGTCTTAAGTCACAGGTGTCAAACTCGATCATGTCACGTGATGCATCGTGACGTATCACAACGTTTTTTGCCTTTGCAAAGCCGGAGTGGGCATGGCCTGCGCGTGACACCCCTGCCTTAAGTGAATGAAGATAAATTTATTATGTTTTGAATGGCAATGATATATTCTGAAAATCACTATATGTTTGGGATGATATGAAAGCTCCATGTTAAAGAAAAACAGAATGAAAGCAGAAAAGGCCCATCTCCCCCTCTTTTTTTGTAATCTTAAACAGGTTTGTATTATTTTTACTTATCCTTAGAAACTGGACTCTTTCTAGGCATGAGGTCTTTTTCTTTAAAAAAAAATGATTTGCCACGATACCAGATCTTTACTACCATACTTACAGATATTTTCAAATTTAGCAACAATACGTATACTTTGAAAGCATGTATGTATAGGATATACATATGTTTAAAAAATACATTTTAAGTAATTATAATATTCTAAACAGAAATGAATAATGCAGCACAACTGTCAGTCCTCATTTTTAGAGAGAAAGGTGGGGGCAAAAATTGTGGGTAAATCACCACTATTCTATAAGAGAATGGCCTTCCTTCCGTATTGTCTTTAAGGTCACTGGGAGTGTAAGGTTATGGGCAGGTTGCACACTAGTTAAATTTTACACACACTTAAATGCGTGCTAAGTTTCCCATGTTCTGAATAAACAGGATTCTTTAATTACAATTTCTCTTAATTTATTTTTAGCTCAGTACTGATAAATTTGCCTCTTATTTTACATTCTAATATGAGTGATCTATATAAATACAATATACCTTAACACTTTGGGCCTTTTTTTAGCACAGTAAACAACTCAGTTTTGGACAGTGTAACAGGTTTTAACAGAGAGAGAAAAACAACCCTTATTTAAAATTTCTGCTTTGTCATCTGATACAAAATTCTATCGAAACCCAACTAGAATGTCTTGAAATAGTTATTAGTTACCCAAAATAATGTTTATACAGTATATTGCACAGTTGCAAGTAATTGCTGCTTATTAAATGAAAACTCTCTGTTAAGTACTTTAGGAACATTTTAGCTAATGTGCATGTAATGTTCTTTGTTTAGTATAGATAGAACTTTTTGTTTTCAGAACTACAAGATGCTGGAAAGTTGACAAATTAGATCATTTAAGACAGATGCCTGCCTTGGGGAAGATATTTTTTTTAGATTTCCTGTTTCTGCCTTTTATTTCAGTAACATTTGCAGTTGCTATAAGAACTGTACCTGCACAGTGTTTAACCCTTTCACACACTAGTTCACACTAATTCTGAGATTTGTGGCTTGAACAGGAATTATAGAATACTGTTTCAGCAAGCTTGTTTTTCTCTATCTTCCAATCCACAAATAGTTGTTTCTTTCCATTTAAAAAAATGTTTACACCTGAAATTAAACAAGTAGCATTCAAGGTGGCAACAACATTTATACAAAAGAAAATATAATACAGGTAGTCCTCGACTGACGACCACAATTGAACCCAAATTTTCTGTTGCTAAATGAAATAGTTGTTAAGTGGATTTTGCCCCATTTTATTTTCTGGCCACAATTGTTAAGTGTATCATTGCAGCTGTTAGGTGAGTAACATGGTTGTTAAGTGAATCTGGCTTCCCCATTGACTTTCCTTGTCAGAAGTTTGCAAAAGATGGTCACATGACCCTGGGATACTGCAACCGTCGTAAATATGAGTCAGTTGCCAAGTGTCTGAATTTTCATCATGTGATGTTGCAACAGTGATAACTGTGAAAAATGCTCATAAGTCACTTCAGTGCCGTTGCAACTTCAGTCATTAAACAAACTGTTGTAAATCGAGGACTACTTGTACTCAAATGCAAATATCATGGAAATAAAATCAAAGGCAGAATAATGTGCAAAGGGAATTGAATTGTTTTCCTTGCCATATATATAATAATAAGGGATCATTGTAACCAAATAGTTTCTCTATGTATGTGTGTGTGTATTCATGTGAGGAATGGCTATGTAGCAGCTGAGAGTAAAAGCTTAAATTAATGTAGTTCTATGCATCCAAATATGGCCCATCTTACTTCCCAAATAAAAAAACTCTTTTTCAAGGAATTGGGCTCTTAATGAGTCAAGTGGTTTGTAATTGCTGAAGCTCTATCATGTGAAAAAACACATTTTATTGAGCAGCAATATCTTAAGTACATAGACTTGGAAGTTTGTATCTACTTGCTGAGATAATGGCTTCTAATGTGGTCTCAAAATAGTCTCAACATATCAGAGGCATTCGTTCCAAGAACAAATGAATAAATGAAATAATATAAGATACATAACTTAGGAAAAGTGTAACAGTATAGAATTATTCATTTTACTTATAAAAATAGTAATTTATTGCTTTAATTCAAATAGTTTATAAAATAGCTCTGTTAAACAGTTGCTTTTCTTTCATTTCGTTCTCTGCAGCAATCATAAATTAACACAAGTTTTTACTCTACCATATATGTAGTCCAATATTAGTTGTCTATGCCAGTTCTCTATTGTTGCCCTCTAAAGCAGGGGTGTCAAACTGGCGGCCTGCAGGCCAGATGCATCACATGTAGGCCACGCCCACCCCGGCTCCACAAAGGCAAAAAGCATTGCAATACATCATGATACAACACGTAACGCGATCGAGTTTGACACCATGCTCTAAAGTAACTAAGAAATGGAAGCTTGTCTTTGAATTATGTTTATTTATTGTTTATTTAATTACTTTATATCAAGAATGGATTATGACAGTTGTATTAAAATATTAGACTTGAAAGATAAGTGCAAACTAAGTACAAAATAAAGATCAAAATAAGATGATGTGAAATATAGAATGATATACTCAGATATTACACTTTAAGAAGCCAAGAGTAGGGTATTTTTTTCCCCTTAACACTGAAAAAGATCACACTGGGATTCAGGATATAGTTAAAGCAGTTGGTAGAGGTGACATAGGCAAGCTTGTCTTGTTGATCTTAGAATAGATGTATATAATACTGTGTGGTAGACACTGTTTCAGATGCTAGATTCATGTTTATTTGGCTTCTAGAAGTAAGCACCAGCACATGGATTTCCCCCCGGTATTTAAAACTAATGTATTACTTAAGCACAGTGGCAATATTTTTACACAGTCCCAAATTTTGGTAATTATATTTTGAATTTGAACTTTGAGTCTGATCTTTTAAGAGTATTCAAAGAAGCAGTTTTAAAAGGAGATAGTGTGATTATGGAATCTGAACATTTCTAGAGCATTTATCTTTATAAACAAGCTACCCATATTCAGGAGGAACCAAATATCTAGTCCACTTACTAACCATAACTAGTGAAAATGTATTTCCTGTCAAGACCATTAGAGGCTCTGATAAAACTGAATCAAGGAATATTTCAGATCTACAAATTAGTTTATTTGCAACTCCATCCAAACTAGATTCAGTATCATCTTCTGGACATAAGAACAACTCACAGACTGTTTATTCATTTTATTTGTCATAGTCCTCCTCCAATCAGTTACTGGATTTGACCCCAATTAACATCTTTACCTGAATCAGGTGTAACAAAGGTGGGTTTCATGAGCATGGATATGAAATTTGGAGAGCCTCTGTGGTCTCATATACGTACAGAAGGCAAGGTGAACAAATTGTAATCATATGGGATTTCATAGCATGTCCTAGGAACTAACATTTAAATTGAGGGGTCCCTTTTGACTATATATGTAGTTTATGAGCATGGTAGTTTAGTATACTGCCCATAGTCACTAATTACCAATGACCAGATTGCAATTAAATTGAGTGTTTTGGTTCAAAACATAAAATCATTTGAGTTTCTGAATAGAGTTCACCTCAATGATCTGATCAGTACATCAATCTCATTCAGAAAATCAATTTGATTTGGAGATGTAACTAAATCATCTTCATAGTAAATCTCTAAATCTCAAACCTTTTGTACAGCCCTAATTCTTTTCTATGCAGTTGCAGCTTAGCAATCACCAATCCAAAGCAGATAACAAAGTACCTCTATTTCCACGTATCATACTTCTGTCATACTGGTTTTTCACTTAATTATAATATATACTTTGTAAGTGATTAAAAATGGCATCTTTGTAAAGACGATTTACAATAATGAAAATAATTTGCATAACACTCTGTATTACATGCTGTTCATCTGAGGAAAAAGTTTGAGATTTAATACAAAAGCTTTTGGAGCAGCTTTATGGAAAGGCACGAACAGAATGAAATTCTTGTTTGAGACTAATTAGATTTAGTATAATTCAATGCCATTAAAATTGTTCTAGTGTTAAAGTGTCTCTGGGAACAGATATATTATTACTCCATGGATTGTAGCATTCCCATCAATGTTTGTCTTCACTTGGGTTCAGAAATAAGTCTAAGTAACACAGTTTAATAATTTTCACTGAAGGTTAAATTTTGCCAGTTGTCCCTTAGCACCACACCACATTGCATTGCCTGTCCCCATTTAACACTTAAGTTGCCTTTTCAGATCCTTTGCTCTATTCATACTCTGATTATTCTGTGACAAAATAAAAAACTTACCAGAGGTTTATATTCAAATAATCATTTTTAATGAAAGTCTAATTCTAGGATTTACTCAGTTATATAGATGCTTGGGAAAGGGCTTACAAATGTACTAGATGTATTTACAAATTAGACAATGTAATAGGCAGATGTTCTTTTACAAATTTATTGATTAATTGTGTTATCTACAAATAGAACATATGTGAAGTTTTGCAGTGAGATCATCCCACAGAAAACAATAGGAAAAACATGGGAAACTAACAATCTTGTATTACATACCAGTCCAAAACACTCTCACACCCCCAAGTATTTTATTTAAAGCATTATTGTTATTTAAAATAAAAGATCATGAACAATCATAAACATGCCACTAGTGAGGTCAGGAAAAAAATGACCCAAGTCATTCTAGAAATGCTGTCATTTGTTCTGAAAGTGGATCAAATCAAGTACATAAGCCTAAGAATCACACCACTGATATTATGAAGCTCTATGCACCATCCTACTATGGATGTGATAAAGCTTTATGGACAGACTTCTTACATGTTTCCTTAAAATATATACCCTAAGGGATTCATTCAGTGGGAAATAGCATACAGAGGAAATGTGTGTAGGACTTGGTTATAGAAACATAGACAATATGCAGAATAAATCTGAGTAATTTCAACATGCCTCAGGCAGGCCATGTGCTGCAAGTTGGAAATCTGATTTAATCCATTCATCCACAAACTAAAAGAAAATGCTACTTGTTGGTCCTTAGCTGACATTATGAGAATATAAAGTAACAAATAGCACACATATACATAATACCTCAATACATGTACACGAAATGTTCATATACATAGTACATTATACATTGTCTTGGTCATCCCTAGTTCACTAACCGATGTCTGAAATTGTTGAAACAATTCTACAAAGCTAAAAGGAAGATGGACTTAACACTGCTTTTTTTCTTTGTTAAACCTTAAATCCCATTTAAAGCTGGAAGGAATATATTTAGATGGACCCCTTGCAGCTTTTCTACGCCTCCTCAACATTTTGTACTTTATACTACATCATTGTGGAACTACAATTGCAAAACACTGGTTTTGTTTCTTGAATTCTAGACAATCTACATGCAAATGCAATGATCCTTTGTCTAAAATAAATGAAAATAGATCAACATTACCACTATTTATTCTTAAATTATATATCAAGCAATGCTCTCACTTAAGGTTTGCCCAACACGGAGCTCAAATACCAAGAACAGAAATATAAATCTATCCAAGCTGTTGGGTTTGATGCATCATGAACACTTTTCATGAAAAATCTAAATCAAGTTACTCCAATATGGAAATAGAACTCCCTCTTAGACACCAAAAATCAGGTCCGAATGTGAATGTTTAATTTGATTGATTTATTCCTAAAAGCCTATGTACAGGAATCTTCTCAATTAAGGGTCAGCACCTGGTTATAGAGTAATGGCAATCAATGGGGGTTAGACTTAGTTCTTTGTGGCTACATAATGATTCTAAGTTGATCTCTCTTTTTACTCCTCCCCCTGGCACTGCCAGTCCTTCTCCTACACTCCCTTTCTGCAAAGTACCTTCAAAACTTATGTTTTGTATTGTTTATCTTGGTTGTTAAAATATTTATTTGATTTATACGTTATTTGTCTATTCATTTGAATATTTAGAATGATTAGCAACAGTTAAAATAAAAAAGTTAAATCCTTATTTAAATTATTTAACATGTCTCTTAAATAGGTCTTTCCGTGTATATATCACTTGCATGAAACATCCAGGACTTCCCTATTTATCAAAAGGATGGTAAAGAATGTCCTAAACTTCTGTGTTTTGCATACACTTAGATAATTGAGTAAGTCCATGTCATTTAGAATCACATCATCACATCATCTCTATCTGTTCAGGTAGGATGGAGGGTAGGAACTTTACACCATGTAAATGCTATTATATGCTTACTATATAGTTCCTGGAGTTCCTTTCTACAAGCTATTAACTTTCCTATGTTGACTACAGTTACTCCTCACTTACAACAGCACGCCATGGTTTGTGCCATGCTCTTGGGGGCCCCTGATGTTTGGCACCTCCTGCAGGCAATTGCTTTACACCCCCACTGTGGAGGCATCCAGACCAGGCATTTGGCATTTTCTAGATATGGTGTCTTTTTGCCACACTGCTGGTTGACAACTACAACTAGATGACAACTACAGCTTCTTCTCTTAGCCTCCCTCTCCTCGTGTCGCACTGCAGCACCTCCATAACTCACGTGCAGCCTTCCAGTGGGTTTCCGCCACTCCTGAGTCACCCCCATGCTCCTTACTTGGGATTCCCTCTGCTTAACGATCTATAAAATCACCTAGGAACTGCAAGGGAAATTGCTGGAATTGTAGTCATTAAGTGAAGTGGTCATGTGACATCTTGTTTAACAACCAATTCACTCGCTGACAGAGATTCCAGTCTCAATTGTCTCGTCTAGTCATTAAAGACTATCTTACTTTCAAATTGCAAACAACTTAAAAAAACCCTGACATGATATCCCTTTTGAAATAAGCAAGCAATATAAAATTTCTCTATTACCAGGGCATCGACAGCAAACTAAGATTTTATCAGATCAGGAAACATATACCGTGATGTCATGATGCTTTGTGCATTTGCACTGTGACATTATTATTTCACAATGCAAGTTTCACCATTTGTTCTTCCTGTAGACCAGACATGTCAAACACAAGGCCCGGGGGCCGGATCCGGCCCGTGAAGTGGTTTCATGCGGCCCGCGAAGCCATCTTGGAAACAGTGAGGGAACAGCCCCCACTGCCTTGGCCCTGGCCCAGAGACCCTCCTTCTGCCAGAGACCCTCAGATCTGTCCCACTCCTGCCCAGGCCCCCATAGGCACCCTTGATGCGAACGATGTAGAGCTGGCCACGCCCACCCAGTAGGCCACGCCCACCCTGGCCACACCCACCCGGCCCCCTGAGGGCAACTGCAATGCTGATGCGGCCCTCAGTGAAATTGAGTTTGACACCCCTGCTGTAGACTGTCAAACTGATGTCCACAAATATTTTGACACTAATATTAGTTGAGAAAGATAACCATAGAGTAAAAATATCTACATTGCAAACATTGTAGAAGGCATTTTTAGGAAGCCAATCTGGCAACTGGATGGGATATTTAAAAATCAAAACTATTGCTTACACTTCTTTATATTAGAGGCATAGGTGTTCCTTAGGAGTGGTTGCTGTTAAGCTACACCAGGCTACATTTTACAGCAAATTTGATCTTAAATGTTAATATTTTTTTAAAAAGTTATAAGTAGCCAAATAAAAGAAATATATATATATTTGTTGTCATCAAATGTGAATTGGAAGAGATCTTAATATTGCAATCTGTTAAATCTTCACTGACGGATGGCTATCCAATTCCTATTTGAAAACCTCCAGCATGGGAAGACCACCACTGTTTTACAATTCAACAATTCTTATGAAAAAAAATACCTAACAATCAGGAGTCTCCCTGAATCTCCCTTCTTTTAATTCTAATCTATTGCTCCTTATCCTGCTCCCAGTTTCAGCAGAAATCAGGTCTGTGCCATTTTGTATCATTGTCAGATTTTCTATCAGACTTCACTTTTGCAAACTAAATATGCCCAATTCCATCTAACTGGAATTGAGCCAGAATCCTCCTTATCCTGGTAGGTTTTTGTAGAACTCCAAGTGTGGTCTAACTAGCACACTACAGGTAGTCCTCAACTTACAACAGTTCGTTTAGTAGCCGTCCGAAGTTCCAACAGTACTGAAAAAAGTGACTTATGACTGTTTTCACACTTAACAACCATTGCAGCAGCCACATGCTCACATGATCAAAATTGGGATGCTTGGCAACCGTTTCATATTTATGACAGTTGCAGTGCCTTGGGGTTGTGTGTGATCACCTTTTGTGACCTTCTGACAAGCAAAATCCTCTTTTTCTTACTGATAATTTCCCAGCAGTAAAATAAAATAACCTGGCTGGTATTTTCTGATCTTAGCCTCAGTTCAGAAAAAGGAAGGAAAAAGAACCTTAGTAGTGTCTTATAAGAAGACTTCTACATTTTCATTTATTGCATTTTTCATGCATTGTTTTATTATCATCATTGTCATCAACACAACTCCATATAATAAATCCGGAATCAAAGTACATAATTACATTTCTTCCTCTTATATTTTCAATGAATGATATAGATTTTTCCACAGCACTAAGCTTTGCTGTTCATAAGATTATCCACTGCTGGTATTTTAAAAAAAAACCTCACTAATGTTACAATAGATATTTGAATGATTTCATCAAATGTTTCTTTTGTAATTTATTCTTCAAAAGAATTCATTCTGTCAGGTTATCAATTTAATGTTAGTTTAAAAAAAAGAAATGAAAAAATGAACTCCTTTAATCAGACAAGTCACTGACATAATATTTTACTTAGCATTACAGTAATTAGAAATGCTATACTTATTTAATTCATGTGTCTTTAAGCACAGCTTCACAGCAAAATCCACTGGAAACTTTCAAACCTACTTCAGCCTACTAATAATTGCAATCAATATTTCAATATAGGTAGTCAACGTAGGACCCAAATTGAGCCCATTGCTAAGCAAAACAGTTGTTAAGTGAGTTTTGCTCCATTTTATTTATTTATTTTTATTTTATTTTAATTCCATTTATATCCCGCTGTTCTCCGAAGACTCAGGGCGGCTTACAAGCTTAGCAGTAGCCTTCATTCTATGTATATGCCTGCTTATTAGGGCTTTCGGCCCCCCCAAGCGGCATTATTACAAAGTCAGCTTATTGCCCCCAACATTTTACCACCTTTCTGGCCACAGATGTGAATAGCAATAGCACATAGACTTATATACTACTTCATAGTGCTTTACAGCACTCTCTAAGTAGTTTACAGAGTCACCATGTTGCCCCCAACTATCTGGGTACACATTTTACCAATCTCAGAAGGATGAAAAGCTGAGTTTTCTTTGAGCCCATCAGGATCAAACTCCTGGCAGTGACTAGAGTCAGCCTGCAATACTGCATTTTAACCACTGCACCACCATGGCTCCCTGTAGAATCACTACAGTTGTAAAGTTGGTAACATGGTTGTTACATGAATCTGGCTTCCCCATTAACTTCGCTTATCAGAAGATCACAAAAGGTGATCCCATGATCCTGGGACACTGCAACTGTCATAAATACATGCCAGTTGCCAAGTGTCTGAATTTTTATCACATGACCATGGGGATGCTACAACAGTTGTAAGTGTGAAAAGCAGTCATAAGTTGCTTTTTTCAGTGCCATTCTAGCTTTGAATAGACACTAAATGAATGGTTGTAAGTTGAGTACTACCTGTAACAACAATACCCATACTTCTGGAAACCATACAATTGAACAAGCAGATATCTTTTACTTGTAAACTGGCTTGCCTTTTCATCATGGTGAAAGTTTGACTTTATTTGAAGTTACCTATACATTCATATGGCTTAGCATAGTACAGGGGTCTTCAAACTTGGCCCTTTTATGACTTGTGGACTTCAACTCCCAGAATTCCTCAGCCAGCGTGCCTGGCTGAGGAATTCTGGGAGTTGAAGTCCACAAGTCATAAAAGGGCCAAGTTTGAAGACCCCTGGCATAGTAGCTATCTAATTTACAAATCTAAATTGATTTGTATTTCAAGCAAATTATAGAACAAAAATTACATGAAAATATATCCAAATTAGATCATATTCAACTTAATCAAGTTAATAAAAACTTCATTGTACAGTATGTACTCTGCTTTAAAATGTCAGTGCTGATTGTTTTCCTGTAAACTGTATTGGATAACAGTTTAAGTTTCATCCAAGAATTATATGCCAAATATGCCAATATAATAAATTATAATCTGGATTTTGAAAGCTAGATCATGAGCCAACTAAAATTAAACATGTTTAAATCCTATTATCTTAATAAATAAGACAAAAAAATAAATATTGACCCTTGTGCTGAATATTGTATTGCTAAGAGGACAGAAAAGAGATGATGTTTCTGGGAAGATGAGAAAAGTCATAATTGCAATGTTAATTCTATTTGTACCGATGCCAAGAAAGCCTTTTAGAAATGTAAAGGCATTATTCTATTTTGTAACTGATGAAGATAATATATGCTTTTAACAACGGGTTTTTCCTATACAGAAAAGCAATAGCTATAGCTTTACCATGTGATATTGAAAAGCTGCCAACACAGAAATATTGTATTTTCAAATCATGATTTCAAAGTCTCAGGTTGGTGAACTGTTCTGAGCCTAGCAAATGTTACTATCATCAGCTGTGAAAAAAGGGACTACTGAATATATATATATCAAAAAGAAACTAAAGAACTCTATAGTGCATTTCTAATATAACAAACCTGAATATGTATTTATCCTTGTCAGTAACTTACAGTCAGATGGATTCCTTAATTAATGGTTTCATCATTTCATTCAAACTATGAAAGGATAATTGACTTTCAATTATCTATCCCAAAGGGAAAAAATGTGCATCCATTTTTCACAATTCTGTGTATTGATACCCTCCAAATGTACCATCTAAAAGTGTTAAGATAAACAACAAAGACAGCCTTTGTTGATTGAACACACTGCATTATGGGCAACTGCCATGTGTCTCCAGTGACACCTTTAAGTATGCAATTAAATTTGGACAAGGGAGTACACCCAAAACAAATAAATATTCACTTCTTTATCTTGAATTCTGGAAACATTTTAATTCAGGGCATTTGCTAGCAGTCAGATGAAATGAGGACGATGATGTGATGGCAGGCATGAAATGTGTATAAAGGAGAGCAGGCAGATCGTTTCACAGGGAAGTCATGGCAGAGGGCTGTCAGGAGATGCCTTTTCCATTGTAACTCAGCTGAGAAGGAGAACCCTATTATATGGATGACTGGGGCCAGCAATGGCATGTTGTCATTCTAACTTGTGTATGTAAGCAGGCTTAATTGCGCCTTGTCTTTTTGGGGATGACTTTCCACCAACAATCTCATTATCACACATACATGTTTTATTGCAGATTTTCAGGCTCTTTATTACAGACCTGGCTGCAACTAAGAGAAGGAGACAGTATTATTTTAACCAATAACATGGTCTGTTCTTGTTTTACCAATGGAACTAACCTACCTTTCATTTTTGCTGCCTAAGGGATGACCAGAGGCAATAACATGTATGCCATACATAAAAAAAATGAAAGGAGAGACCAATGCAATGTAAAATTAATAGCATGGTGAAGAGGAAAATGTAAATATAATTTCTATTTACTGAAATTAATGTGTATGGGTGTATACTGATGCACTTGTCCTGGGATACATGCATTTATATGTTTCATAGGCCTTTTGTCCTGAGGTAGAAAGGTGTACCATTGCATCGATGGGAAAATATAAAAAAAATCATTTTTAAAATATAAAATATAATTTTATAAAAATTCACTTTAAGATCATAACACAATGTAAATTTCAACCATTGTAACCATGTTTCCCATTGGTTTATCTGTTTATTGGAACCATTTTATCAGACCTCCCTCCCTTACTGAAGGGAACCGGCAACTGGCAAATGACCTGAATTGTTCTACTCCAGGTTTGACAGGAGACCACTGTCAAATATCGCTACCCTCCTCATCTCAGATACAATAACAACAGCCAAGTCTCCTACACCTGACTCTATCCCTCTGGGCCTCTGATTATCCTAGAAAAAGAGGTGCAAGGTCCATTTCACAGACAAAAGACTGGAAAAGCACCAGGCCCAAACAGAGCAATTCCTTCCTGCTTGAAAGTCTGTGCTGATCAACTGGCCCATGTCTTCACCCATATCTTTAATATATCACTGGATATGTGTTATGTACCTTCTTGCTTCAAACACTCTACTATCATTATCAGTAATGCCTAATTCTCAAAGCACTGTCTTATGCCTAGGGATATATAACCATGTAGTAGGGCTGTATTACTATTATCCTTCTCATCTTTCCTATTACCTGCTCCTATTGGTATCTTATGACTATCTTATGACTTTGTTGCTTGTATGCACACCGAGAACTTATGTACTGCAGACAAATTCCTTGTGTATCCAATCACACTTGACCAATAAAGAATATTCTATTCTATTCTATTCTATTCTATTCTATTCTAGTCTAGTCTAGTCTAGTCTAGTCTAGTCTAGTCTAGTCTAGTCTAGTCTAGTCTAGTCTAGTCTAGTCTAGTCTTTTTAACCTATTCTTCCTTAATTTCAAATTCCAAGAAGTTTCTATATTTTAGCAATTACATGTTTATCATGTGTACTTCAAATTCTGTCTCACATTGCTCTATACAAGCTTTTGTCCATTTTGAATCTTTCTGATAACATAAATGGGAAAGTCATCAATAACTATATTTTTCTACTATTAATTGCTATTTTGATTTTTCCCCTTGATGGTTTTCCAATAAATCCCAATATGTCAACCAGTTGTCTTTGTCTGCTATTTATTTTCTATGGTATGCTTCTTGAGCTGAAATCTATAAGGGTGTTTTGGGGCACAACTTCTATTTATTCCATATTCTCAATATGACATACCTAATAAAATGATGTTTGAAATCCACATTAATTTTAACTATCATATCAAAAATATCAATGCCATCCAGGTCATGATCTTCTAATTCTAAAGTGCTCTTTTATTTCTCAACAACATTCATTCTTTTATCCAACCCAAACAAGCAATGACATACAATTTTATATCAGATAAACTCAATTCTCCTCTTTCCTTTGCATCTTGTAACGCTGTATTTAACTTGTGTGTTTTTTTCCTTGCCATATAAATTTAGATACTGTATATTTTTTTACCATTGTTTAAATGGTACATCTGTTGTCAAAACAGGCATTGTCTGAAAAAAAACTCCATTATTCTTAGCAAAGCATTCATTTTTATCCCAGAGATTCTCCCCAATAGCGACAATTTTAATTTCTCCCATCTTAACATGTCCTTTCATTCCATTTTTACCATAATTATTTTGAAATAATATATAATTCATATCTGTCATAGTAATACTCAAGTATTTTATTTTTTCTCAAGCTTAAAACCACTTTCTCCATCAGTTTTTTTTGTTCTTCTAATTTCATATTTTTGTTAACATCTATGTCTTCTAATTATATATTTTAAAAACTGCTAACATATCAAAATCCTTTCCCATTAAATGTTTCTGCGCCTTCTAGTGGATCTTTTAAATTAACACCAAATCATCTCCAAGTGCCCTAACTTATAAGTTTCTTTTTTAAACTTAACTCCCATAATTCTCTTATCTTGACTTATGTTTCTATTTACTACCTCAAGAATTAAACAAAAGTAGAGTCAACAGACATTCTTGTCTTGTGGTTTTTTTAATCTCACAAGGTTTTGTTAATTCTCCATTTACTTTTTGAGATATATAAATTGATGTTATCCATTTAATTAAATTATCTCTAGGATTCATATGTTCCAGAACCATAAATTTAAAAAATCTGAATTGTCAAACACCTTCTCTAAGAATATTAATGCAGCCAGTTTTTCATGTTTTTGTTCCAAGTATTCTAAAATATCCAAACATTTTAATATTATCTCATAATTGTCTTTTAGGTAAAATCCCACATTTATCCTCACAAATAAAATCCTATAAAATTATTTCCAAACATTTGGCTAAAATTGTACAGTCATTCAATAAAAATATTAATAGCTTCTTAGGATAGAATAACGGAAGAGACCTTGAAGGTCTTCTAGTCCAACCCCCTGCTCAGGCTTCCAGTGCTGGAACATTCACAACTATTGGAGGCAAATTGTTCCACTAATTGTTCTAACTGTCAGGAAATGTCTCCTTAGTTCTAGGTTGCTTCTCTCCTTGATTTTCATCCGTTGCTTCTTGTCCTGACTTCAGGTACTTTGGAGAATAGCTTGACTCCCTCTTCTTTGTGGCAGCCCCTGAGATATTGGAATACTGCTATCATGTCCCCTTTCGTCCTTCTCTTCATTAAACTAGACATACCCAATTCCAGCAACTGTTTTTGTTAAGGTCAAATCTTCTCTAGATACTAATGTTATATTAGCCTCTTGCCAACTATCAAGAATCTTTCTATTTGCAAAATAATATTAATCATTTGTTGTAAATGTGTAAAAGTTCATACTCAAAGCAATTATAGTAGGAGGCTGGAAATCCATCTGAATCAGCTATATAGATCCATTCAAATTTGTCTCTGATTCTCTGTAATCTTCAGAGAAGATTCCGGAACTCAGTGCAAATATTAATTTACTTTTTCCAGGGACATTTCTTGACCTTTGTACACAATACTATAATATTGATGAAACATTTTTTTGCATATTATTGAAGAATTTTCTTCTTGTTACTTTAATATTACTTTTTCATTTTGCAACTTGTGTGACAATGATAACCCCAATTATTTTGCAAATTCAAATTTCTTTGTTTTGCATACTTCATTATATTTCTATCTCTCTCACTGTTAACATAGACAATTGCCTCTGTAGAAGCTTAATTTAGTGAGTAATCCTTGAGGATTTTAAAAATTCTTCCTTTTTTATCTCATTCAAAATCATCTTGCCTTTTCTTTTTAAATTCACTCTTACATCACATAAAATACTCTTTTGCAAAAGCTTTACTTGCAAGCCAAACCATCCTTTATCTCCTTTGTACAATTCTCCACCACCATGTCTGTTTGTGACAGCATTTCATTTAATCTCCAATGAAAAATCCATTTTTTCTTTTAAAAGTTAAAATCACTGGATTGTCATCTAAAAGTCTTTATAATGTCTCCACTTTATAAACATTATTAGCTAAGGTTCTAGAAATCCAAATCATAGCTATCCTTGAAAAAGATTTATGCCTTTCAGAAAAATAAGTATTCAAAACGTTCTTTTGAATTGCCATTTTTATACCTCTATGCATCAACAAGCTCCAAATTATCCATTACATTTTTTAAAAAAAGTTAAATTGCCATGTGTATTTTAATATTCTCCTCAGTTCTATCTTTTTGTGGAAAAACAACTTCATTCCAAGCCCCAGAAGAAACTAATTTTCATACATAAAATCTAACAATTCGTCCATAATTCCCTTATAAAATGGTGTTTTATCTTCATTTGGGGCATAATTTCCCAATATCCTATTTTCACCTGTAGATTAGGTTCTACCCTGTATATCTGCCACAATCATCAGTCAATATAAGTTTTATATATAGTTGGGGATTTATATATAAAATAAAATAATAAAATAAAATAATTTTTTTCTTAAGATTTTTTGTTACTTAAATATTTTATATATTTATTCCTAGTATGCATTTCTTGTACAGAAATCACTTTAAGCTTTTCAAATAATTTCCCCCTCTTTTGGCTGCATTTGCCCCATTTATATTTCGCATTAAGTATTTATCATCCATCAATAGGCCAAGATCTTGGAAAATGTCAATATCTAGAGCAACCAAAATGAAATCCTCTTCAGTATCTTGTATCTGTTGTCTCATTTGTCATTGCCAATTCCATTTGTATCCAGTTCTTTACATTTTTCCCAAAACATTTCTTGCTTTTTGCAAAAAGTTCAATCTAAATCTCTGTTTAAAAATCATCACTTCAATTTATCCCATCTAAATGGAATGTTCTTCAGTTTAAGTTTGTCAGAAAAACATATACATTTTTCTTTTCTGTATTATTCTAATTGGAATTTCCTTAAGTACAATTACATCTATATTATCAATCTTCAATCTACTATTAAAATGGTGCTCTAAAACTTGGTCTCTTGTCTTCTTCCTATCAGTTGCCCTATCAATTCTTTAATCTTCTTAATTTTTTCTTTCCCATCTTTTTTATTTTATTTTTAAACAGTCATTATTCCCACAAACATCCTGTTTGTTAATCTAATTACTTTTACTATTTTCAAAGAAATTTTCCTCCCTCCCTCCCTTTCCTGCTCCTTCCTTCCTTCCTTCCTTCCTTCCTTCCTTCCTTCCTTCCTTCCTTCCTTCCTCACTGTTCATCCCACTTCCTCCATCCATCCCTTCCTTCCACCCTTCTTTGTTTTCTCTCTCTCTCTTCCTTCTGTCCTTTCCTGTCACCTTCCTTCCCTCTTTCCCTCTGTCATTTAGTTATTATCTCCTTCCTTCCTTCCTTCCTTCCTTCCTTCCTTCCTTCCTTCCTTCCTTCCTTCCTTCCTTCCTTCCTTCCTTCCTTCCTTCCTTGCAGTTTTCCCCTTTACTTTGCTTCTGGAAAGCTTCCAGGGAGGAAAGTCAGTGGAGAAACCAGATGAAATGTACAAGTCCAAGGCCAGCAGGCAGATAAGTGGCTCCTTACAGGTGGGGAAAGGAATGAGGAAGTAAGCCATGGTGGGCAGTGTATGTTGAGAAGGGTGCCTAGAGTGCACAAGAGATCCTACAAAGGTCAGATAGGGCACGAGGGGCTGTATGGGTCAAAACGTATGCACAGGGGTGCACAGATATTTGAAAAATTCACATCAATTGGGGATTGGACATGGGAGATATCATGGATTGGTAATAGTATTTGGGGGTATCCAAGAGGTGCCAAATAGATTGTGGAAGGTATGTGGGAGAGACATGGATTGGGCAGGGTGCGTGAAAGTGCACAAGAGGTGCTGTGAAGATCAGGGAAGATGCTCAAGGGGTAGTGCAGGTTGGTAAAGGTTATGGGGATACACAAGAGGTACTGCACAAGTCATGGAAAATGTATGCAGGAGCATGGCACCGGTCAATTGAGTGTATGAAGGGATAGTATAGACCGGGAAGGTTGCATAGGGGTTCCTTCCTCCCTATTCCCCCCTCCCTTCTCCTTCTTCCCATCTCTTCTTACTCCTTCCCTTTCCAGCAGTCAGGTAAGTGGCTGTTGCTGAGAGGAGGAGGAAAGGATTATGAGATTGTCTAAGAAACTGTTACAGAACATTGAAATGAAGATTACATGACCACAGTAGCAGCCAATAGCTCTGAAGCCACCACAATATTTCCAAGTTTAATTCCTTTAGGAGTTATGGGCCCTGTATTTTGGACACATTCTATAAATTAGCCTATTTGAGGTACCTTGCTTGGTTCGAAAATTGAACCAAGATGCAGACCTTTAGGGGAGATTCTAAATGCTATAAATGGAACCCAAAGTCAAAATAGGCTACTTAAATTAAAAAGGGGGAGTTAATTTTATCAACATGTTTTCCAGTTGTTTAAAAGTATGATACACATACACACACAAACACACTATTTCTTGTCTAATATTCCTTAATTATTATTACAATATCCCCAATGTTTTAGGAATAGTATTATGGTTAGTCACACAGTCAGCCACATATTTAGACTGGATTTAACATTTTATCCACGTATCGAGTCCTTCTCAAGGATACCCTGGGATAGGCAGAGGTTGTTTGATGGTGTTAAGGTATCATCACAGGATGCAAAATGTTCCAAGTAAAGTTGATTTGCAATTGACAGATGGTGATTTGTCAATGCCAATGGTATTCAAGTAATGCTCCAGATGTTTGGAGGTTGCACCCAAGACACCTATTACTATTGGTTTCCTTTGCTTTCTTTTGCCACAGTCATTCTACATCTATTAATAATAGATCACTGGGGGGTTTTTTGTATGTTTTCAGTGGGTAAACAATTTTTCCTCCATTAGTCCTGCAGCTGCTGGCCGTAGTTGCTCAGCTGACAGAGGACTGAGTATTCATTACTCAGTACTCAGTACTAAGTACTGTCACTAGGTATCCAACACCTAGCCTGGTCCTTGTTGACTCAGGCAATGATCAAACTGGTATGGGTTTCTGTAATTTACATCTCACCTTATTGTTTATGGAAATACACTTTTTGTGTGGCTATGATGTCCGTATTGTTGAATCTCTGGGCATAGCTTTTCTTTGCTCTTCAGAACAAACAAGCCCCACAACCATGTCATGGTAGTGCCTCACTGTGGGTTGTTGTTACAACAGTGTGAAGTCACAGCTGCCAGTTCTTTAGCTGGTGTTGGCCTTCATACACATCCAGTTTTCCTGAGAGCATAGAAATTCATAAATATTGGCATAGTGTATGTACAGATATAAGAAGTGTGGTCGTTTACAATTGACTGATGGATTTTAAGTGTTATCCCAGATTTGGGGGTATGGTACCCAGTGTGCCAATCACCACTGGGACCACCATGGTTGGTTTATGCCATTTTGATTTTCAGATCTGGATACTTGTCATTTTCTCCAGTTTTTGTCTTATATTGTATTATAACAATAACACTTAGACTTATATATTGCCCCTTAGTGCTTCACAGCACTAAGGGGTGGTTTACAAGTCAGCATATTGCCCCCAACAATCTGGATCTTTATTTTATGGACCTCAGAAGAATGGCAGGCTGAGTCAACCTTGAGCCGGTCAAGATCAAACTCCTGAAAGTGAGCAGAATTAGCCTGCAATACTACATTCTAACCACTGCACTACCATGGCTCCTTCTATTATATTATACCCCAATATTGCCACATCATTTTCACACATTTTCTTTTTTCCAACCACAGTTATATCTGATGTGTCATAAGCCATGATGTTATCAATCTGTATTTGGAAATTATTATTAAATTATTATTATTATTAGTTCATCCCACAGTCAGCCAGATGTTCAGACTGGATTTGGCATTTTGGCTACCTATTGAGTATGTTTCTACTGATACCTGTTATCTCTAGGCACTTGATTACCCAATCATGTTGCAGACAGCCAAATGCCTTTTTGTAGCCAATCCACACCACATTCAAGTTGGCCTTCTTTCTCTTGCAGTTTTCCAAAATCAGCTTGTCAATTAGGAGTTGATCTTTTGTTCCTCTGCTGTTTGGGTGGTTTCCTTTCTGCTCAGGTGGAAGGAGCTTGTTTTAAAGTAGATGCTGTTGGACTGAATCAGCTACCACATCAGTTAGCAATTTGAAAGTTGTTGGTAAACAGGTAATTGGCATATAGTTGCCCGGTGCTGACCTTTTTTCTGGATCTTTCATTAACAGGTAGGTTTTGCCAGATGTTAGCCACTCCTTGCAGTATATTGCTAAAAACTGTTTGGCAACTAGTCAGATGTTCTAACCAAAAACCATGTGGTTTGTCTTCACCTGGTGCCGACCAATTCTTGATTTTCCTTGCTCTTTTCTTTACCATTTCTGCTGTTATTACTAGTTCTTTCAATTATTATTATTACTGATTATTCCACAGTCAGCCAGATATTCAAACTGGGTTTGGCTTTTTGTGTATCTGTCACAGTCATGTCAAACTGCTGGCCTGTGGGCTGGATGCGTCACGCCGAAACCGCGCCCACCCCATTGCCGGCAATGGGAAAAAAGTCCCAATACGTTGCGTGACATCATGTGACATTACAAGTTTCACATGCCTGATCTATCGAGTCCTTACCAAGGAGCTGGGATAGGTAGATCTGGATGTTTGATGGTGTTACAGATATTGTCGCAAGATGAAAGCTGTTCCAAGTAAAGCCCCCTTTTGCAATTGAATGATGGCAAATTTGTCAATGCCAATGTTGTTCAAGTGATGCTCCGGTTCTTTTGGGATTGCACCCAAGGCACCTATTATTATTGGTCCTACCCTTGCTTGCTTTGCCACAGTCTTTCTATTTCTATTTGTAGGTCTTTGTATTTTGTTATCTTCTCCAGTTCTTTCTCTTCTATTCTGCTGTCTCCAAACATTGCCACATCCACTATCTAGACTTTGTTGTCTTTCCTACCGACAATTGTCAAGCCTCGGATATTAGGTGGCAGGTACCTGTCTGTTTATATTCTAAAGTCCCAGAGCCACTTCTTCATTTTATAAGACTTTCTCTATTTTAGGGCTCCACCAGTTCTTTCTTGTAGGCAAATGATATTTCTTGCAGATCTTCCAATGCACCATTGTTGCTACTTTGTCATGCCACTGCTTGTAGTCTGTCTATGCAATCTATTTGCAGCAGCTTACTGGTTGATACACTGTTTCTTCAGCTTCTTTGCATAGGTGGCACTTATTGTTTGTTGCTGTCTTCTCAATTCTGGCTTTCTATACATTTGTCTTTAAGGCTTGGTCTTGTGCAGCCAGAATTAGTTCTTTGGTCTCATTCTTTAACTTTCCTGCTCTTAGCAATTGCCAGGTCTTGTTATTATCTGCTTACACCTGCTATTTTTTAATGTACTGGCGATATAATGCTTTGTGTTCTCATGCCTCCATTCTGTTCTTCATTTGGTCTTTCTTGTAGACCAGTTTTGTCTCTCCAGTAGTCAGCAAGCCTTCCTGGCATACTAACTTACATGGCATTGGTCCGGATTATCTTAGCGAGCACCTGCTGCCAGCATCAACTTCTCATCGTCCTGTGCGCTCCCATAGAGAGGGCCTCCTTAGGGTGCCGCCGGTTAGGGAGTGCCGGCGGGTGATCCCCAGAGGGAGGGCATTTTCTGTGGACGCGCCTGCCCTTTGGAATGATTTACTTGTGGAACTCCGGACCACCCCCAATCTGCGTTCATTTCGCCGGGACCTGAAAACCTGGCTTTTCAATCTATCAGGCCTGGACTGAAGGGGTTTTTAGTTTTTTAATATTGTTTTAATTGTTGGGCTTTAATTAATTTAATTCATTTTAATTTTATATTATCTTTTTATATTGTCTTTTATATGCTGCCCTGTAAACCGCCCTGAGTCCTTCGGGAATAGGGCGGTATAGAAAATCAATTAAATAAATAAATAAAAATAAAAATAACTTCAGTGAGTCTCCTTCATTGTTCTTCAGATATTCTTCCAAAGCGCTTTTTACTTCTTCAATATTGTACTTGCAACATTCCACATTCTATTTGCCTTGGTATGTAGAGTCTGTCAATGTCACTAATAATGATTCATTATTATTTTTCTGGTCTTCCTATCCATTGCTTTTAGTTCTGTTTGAATCCAGTCCACTATTCCTGCTGTGTATCTAATGACTGGATTTGCCCAGGTATTATTATTATTATTATTATTATTATTATTATTATTATTATTATTATTATAATATATATATATAAATTATTATTATTATTAGTAGTAGTAGTAGTAGTGTACTAGTATTAGTATTATTAGTATTATTATTATTAATCATCTCAGCTGTAGTATAAAGCAGTGACACAAATAGCTCAAGTGAACTGCGACACTTCTATGGACAGTCTTCTCTGGAATGACAGTTCTGAAATACAATTATCAGTGTGATCTGCTTAAGAATTCATCATCAATTCCTGCTTTCTGAAGACTAAAAAAGAAAAAAAGACATACAAAGAAGAAGAGGTGATAAGAAGGCGTCATTTTCTTCCAGCCTCATAACTGTAAATTGAAGAAAATTATTTTCTTTGCCTGCAGCTCATTGGCATAGAGGCAGCATTATATTATAATTTCATAAGCATAAATCCTTTGAATAAATTTCAGAAGAATAACTGAATTAGAAATGCAAGTAAAGTATCTAAAAAAGCCTAACTGTTCCAGGCAAAAAGAATGGATGGTAGTACAACTACTGGAAGGAAGTTTCGTTTGTCAGCTGTCACAGAAAGTTAGATCCAAGCTCTGCAATCTAACCTGATTTCAATGAGTTAGATTTGAAAGACAAATGTTCACTATAACTATAGCAGCCAAATATACTCCAATATGCAACCTATTTTCACAGAACACTATTGTTTCTCTGGAAAGAGCAGGCTTGGGGCTTTTAATTATCTCATACACTGCAATTCTATATGTGTGACTCTGTGGTAAATAAAACTGAGGTTATTGCTCATTTATTTTATTTTTTATTTTAATTTCATTTATATCCCGCCCTTCTCCGAAGACTCAGGGCGGCTTACAAGCTTAGCAGTAGCCTTCATTCTATGTATATGCCTGCTTATTAGGGCTTTCACACACACCCCAAGCGGCATTATTACAAAGTCAGCTTAATTGCCCCCAACAATCTGGGTCCTCATTTTACCTACCTCGGAAGGATGGAAGGCTGAGTCAACCTTGAGCCTGGTGGGATGCGAACCTGCACTAATTGCAGGCAGCTGGTGTTACTTAAGGAGGCATTAGCCCACTGCTCCACCAAGGCTCTGTTTGAACTCAGATAGATGAATATATGGATTAAACCCAGAAAGATGGGCTTAATGTTGCAGCCTTAATTGTTGTTATGAAGATATGGTACTTAAAAGATAGCTTCTCTGACCAGACTTCAGGTGGATAGCAGAAGACGTATTGAAATGATGCTTTTATTAGTTAGTTGATGGATTATTGTTTCTGATTTATTTAATTTGCTTACTGAGGCCCAGTCAGGTGGAGGGATGGTTCATAAATATCTTGCACTGCTAACTCAATAGTATATATATTTGTGTTTGCCTGACATTCCTTTTAAAATAAAGCTTGGGTCAAGAAATTAATCCCCGTGCAAAGGCAACAAACATATAATCTATGTTAGCTATCATACAGATCATATAGGCAATATGCCGCATACATGTTGCCAGTGCTTTTTTTGTAAAAGAAAAAGGTGCCGGAACTCACACACGTCATACAACCCGACTTGCCTACCTTACAAGGAAGGTTCCATCCAAAAAAGGTGCCAGAACTATGCTCTGAGCATTCTATGAAGAAAAAAGCCCTGCATGTTGCAGACTTAAATCTATGAAACTTCAATGGTTACTCTGACATACTAGTCTCCTTTCGCTTTCCCATAGATTGGTAAATAAAATAAATAAATAACATTGCAATACATGAAAGAGGCCAGCAGAGGGCGACTAACCAACAACCTTGTCAACCAAAAGGATTGTGACCACCAGAAGGAAAGAGGAATGAATTAAGGTTGGCTGAGGAATGAGATCCACAACAGCCAAAGGACAGCTGGATCCCCATTGTGGAGAATGAGTATATATATCTATGAGGCTAATATGGGATGTCCAGTTGCTTGTAATGAAATAAAGCATATCCAGTTGCTCATAATGAAAGAGAAGAGACAGATAAATAAAAGAGTAAGGAGGCAGGGAGACTTCAGTGTTGTAAGTACAACTGTTGATCAGTATATGTCAGCTCTGAAAACCTAAAATCTGAGGATGTAGCAAGAATTAACCAAAAAAGTCTATTGTGGAAAGTAATTGTTCTGATTTGAACATTCTGCACCACCAGGTTAAATAATAGAAGTGATAACAGAAGCATGCCAAACATTGTGATTTAACCTCTTAGTGGGAGAACATTCCCTGTTACATCAGTTGTGTTGTTCTCTTAGCAGAGATGCACAGCTATTCCTTAACTTATGAATTCTTTATAGAGATACTGTGGGGATTGTCAAGGATCTTAAAGAAGGGTTGCATTTAATCTTAGTTCCACCATTCATTCTTCATACCAAAAATCCATCCCTAGTAGCTTTTATTTTGATTTTTCTCTATTCTCAAATGTCTCAAAGGGGAGTTAGCGTCGTCTAACCACCAATTGTTTAAAATAGCTGGAGTCCAGGTGTTTTAAAGAAAAAAAATCTGTGTAAAAGTAAAAAGTTAAAAAAAGGATTCAGTATCATTCCTAAATATTGGTTCTTCTGCATTAAGTATTAGCTTTTTTTCCTATGTGTTTCCTTAGCTCTGCCCCTAATTATCCATATATAAGAGCAGATCATTCAGGCTTCATAATCTACTACATCACAGCTCTCCTGTTAATTTTTACGGGTAGTCGTCAACTTATGAACACAATTGAGCCCAAAATTTCTGTTGCTAAGTGAGACATTTGTTGTGAGTTTTGCCCCATTTTGCAACATTTATAGTCACAGTTGTTAAGTGAATCACTGCAGCTGATAAGTTAGTAACCTACTTGTTAAATGAATCTAGCTTCCCCATTGACTTTCCTTGTCAGAAGGTCTCAAAAGGTGATCACGTGACCCCAGGACATTTGCAATGGTCATAAGTATGAGCCAGTTGCTAAGCTTCTGAATTTTGATCCCACGAGCATGGGGTTGCTGCAAAGGTCATAACTGTGAAAAATGGCCATAAGTCACATTGAAGAGACACTAAATAAACTGTTGTAAGAAGGACTCTCTGGAATCAGAGAGAAAGATCAGCAAAGGCTGTAATTGAGTTGGAAGTCGAAAAAAGATTTCTTCTTTCAGTATAGGTTGCCATTGCATCCAGAAAGATGTCATATATCTGCATATGGTTAATATTTCTGCATATAGTTAATATTTCTTAGAATATATGAGATGTTTTGAAATCAGGATTAAGACCACATTGGTTTTCCTTAAAACCTCAAGGATGAAATATTCATAGTCCCATTTATTAAATTCTCATTCCTCTTTACAGCTAGTCTACACTGTCCATTTGCATAATAAACATGGGATTTTAAAGTTCAAAATTATCTTCCATTTTAAGAATAAAATGGATGGAAAGAAGGCATAGGTTATTCAGTCTTCTCCTCTACTGCTTTCCTGGAACAAACCACATACCTTTGATTATATATCATAGAGGCAGGAGGCAATTTACAAGATGAAAAAAGGAGCTACTTCCTGTTGGCAACATGGCAAAAAGTCATCACCTTTTGACTTGGCTTTTGCTTGTATGCAGAGATTTGAATGTGCACTGAAACATAACATACTTGCTCATACTCATGAGTACACATAGCTCAACTCACAGATGTGGCAGCTGATTTCTTTTCTGTGCTGTAATTAAAGATTTCTCAAATGGGTAAGGAACTACCAACCCTCCTGTCTCTGGCATCCAGGGCAGAAGTGCAGTTTCTGATAAGAGGTGTATGCTTTCGCAGAAGCGTTAGTGATTCGCAACTGTGAATATTGCCTTCTTTGTTGTGGTTGTCACTTTTTACATCAATTTAATTAGATACAATTTGTCTCAGCTTTTCCATGCAGCATTTGTTTACCTACTCATCAAGGCCGACACAGGCCAATTAGTGTAGTGTAATTGTTTAACCTAGTCAGTGTGAGCCTGCACTGGATAGTATGTGCTATTACTTGAAAAGTGGAGGTGGGTGGGGGAGTGGGTGGGGACCTGCAAAAAAAAGGAACAAACATTAATAGGCCTTTCTGTGCTATGAGATCCTTAAGATTCAACCCTTTACTGTACATTCATTGTTCTCACAATCATGGCACGATCAGTTTCCCAAGCACATTCTTCAGCTTCATTATAACCAAAGTATTGTAATGGCATTGTCATTGGAATATCTTAGAAGGCAAAATATTATTGGCAGCTGTGAAGATAAGTGGTCCAAGATATGGTATTACAGTAGTAAAAAAATACGAGATAAGTCAAGGCATGAGACATCAGATCATTTATTTGTCAGTCCGTCTTCCAGACTTTTGCAATAAATGTTTCATACTGTCAAGAAGCAATGAGGAACGCTGGCATACTTTAGAATTACAACTTATAACTATCAGTGCAAGTCAGACTTATTTATATAGTGTTGGATGTGTAAATAATATATCCCTGGTCAACTAGTGCCTGGGGGGAGGGGGTAGCTGTTTCTTAACTTCATCTAGTCTCATTCTCATCAACTTATACTAATTTTCGTTTTCCTCCGTTTTCTTCAAAATTGTTATCCTGTATCACAGTGGTGGGATTCAAATATGTGAACAACCGATTCTCTGTGTGGATGCCGCTTCCAGAAGGCCATTCTGGGCCTGGGCAACAAAAAATTAGGTACTGGTTCTGCCGAACTGGTGCAAACCGGCTGAATCCCACCACTGCATATCACTCATATGAGAATAATATCTACATTATATAGCCAAAGATGAGCAGTGTAAAATAGTCTACAAAAACTAAAATGCTACATAGTAAAAGAGAGTAAAAGCAACATAAAATCATTCATAACAACTAGCAAGACTTTTTTGACCTGTTTTAAATCTTCTTTTAATAGGTTGGTCATCTCCGCATATTATTTTACAGTCTTGGCTCATGCATATTTCAGAATCTGATAAAATAATTAGTTTTGTCCTTGAGATCAGATAGATCAGATGCTTCACAGTTGTTTTTGTTATAGTCTTTAATGACCAGTGGCCTCACCACCAAAGGTTGATTCTACTTAGGTGAGATTTTTACATTCAACTGCTTTCTCTTTCCAAATAATCTATATAAAACTAGGCTCTGCCATGAAATGAATCAACAACAACAACAACAACAACAACAACAAAAAGCATAGGATAAATAGTAATAGCAAATATTGTCCTCTAAGTGGCATTCCTTGGGTCCGTATGATCCAAATGAATTTCTGTTTTCTTCATCACTTCTTATAAAATAAATCCAATACAGCCATTCTGTCAGAAAATAATTGAAATATGTATCTCCAGAATAGTTGCTGAATGCACGGAATGCATCCTGAGAGCTGCTGATTAGCTATTGTAACTGCTCCTTGCTGAGTAAGCAAAGACTGTAGAAGACTATAAGGCGACCAGTTTCCAAGGAGACTTACAATATAAAGACTGAGCAGGGAACGCAAACATATTAGCAATGGAGTTTAACAAAACTTTTACAAAATTTTGCTTTATGTCAGGAATTTTTACTCAGCTAATAGAGCACCCTGACTAGGGAACAAGTGGAAATAAAATCCTTCAGTGGGTGGTACCTTAAGTAGCCCAAATGAACAGATATTGTTTGCAAACAATGCTTGTAATATTTTGTGTTCCTGTCTAAAAACAATTTGGCATATACCTTCAACAAGTGCTAGCTTGTAGCAGTGTTTGAAGAAAAAGTGAGCGAATCAGAGCAGCAGTTGACCACATTTCAACTCCTATAAAAGGATGATAATTTATTAATTCAAAGCTGACACTACAACAGAAATGACAAAGATGCAACTTTCTATAAAGAGGAGGGTCAATCAAACCTGGTTTAGTGACAACCAGAGATACACATAGAAACAAGGGATGTAGTAGTTATTATAGAGTGAGAAACAGTTTTCATAAAATATTCTCACAAACAGGTTCTGAATCTTCCTGGGAAGAAGAGAGAATAAAATGTAAGATGTCTGTGAAGATTCTCAGTTATCCAAATCATGGTTGTCTCAAATGTGCTTTCTCAAAAGGCAACTGGACTTTGTTTTTCCTTGAAGACATTTCACTTCTCATCCAAGAAGCTTCTTTGGTTCAATCCAGTACTGAAGAAGCTTCCTGGATGAGAAGCAAAATGTCTTCAAGGAAAACAAAGTTCAGTTGCCTTTTGAAAAAGTACATTTGAGATAAATGTGTGCTCCACCATAAGTGTGTTATGTTAATGGAAATATGATAAAGATGCTTAATGGAATGATGAAGCAAAAGAAGCTGAGGATGATTTTTTAAAAGGTCTCTCTGCATGAAAAGGTAAGAAAAAAATATAATGTGTATACAGAGGGGAAAAATGGTCATGAAGAATAAGATCAAAGAGAAAAACAAATGATAAGGATTTTGATGGAATCAATCAGATTCCCAAATCAAGTGATTTTGATGAAATAAATTGCTTCACCTGCTAAGTGAGGAAAACTAAGCAAAAAGCCCCTGGAAGTGTGAATTGAAAATAAAAGCAAAGAAATTATTTGGGATGACAGGTGAAAAGTTTGGAACCAGAAGTAAAGAATGCTAAAAGGAGTATTTTAGAGGTTTCTGTGAGAATGATAATGATTTTACTAAGCGGAATTGAAGCGAACTGTATAAAGCTAAAGCTAAAGGAAAGAAGATGAGATGGAAATTTAAAATGTTATGAGCATTTTGGCAAATAGTAAGATTGCAGACATAGCTGGTGGTCAAGCGCTGTCATTCTATAACAAAATGTGAAATTGCAATAAAAAAGGTAGAACTTTATTAATCCCTTATAATTTCCATAAAAAACCCATCAAATATTTCAGATATAGGATGGCTAATTACTCATTGCCAAAAAAAAGGAGCAAAAAAGATTTTCATTTCTATAAAATGTATATATGCTGATTTATATCTCTGTATAAAGGCACAAGTTTAGAAAGAAGAAAATATAATTTAAATAAAAATATAAAACACATTTCTATTATGGAGTAGAATGTTAGTGATTTGCTTGCCTATTCAGTTTGGTAAGCATTTAAAATCAACTTCAAAATCTTTTGGGTGTTTTTTTTTAAAAATAGTTCACTATCTTTAAAGCAGACTTGGAATGAACAGCCCTTCAAACAGAAGATGCTTTCATGTAAGAAATTCAGCCTCTGAAAACCTTGCAAATAAACTTCTCACTTAGACAGGACACATGGCCAAACATTGTGATCATGAAACTTACCAGATTCCAGAGTAAGCTCTTAATTGGACATATAGGATAATTGTCCTAGTAGAAGGCAACTTGTGAACTTAAAATCCAAAGACATACACTCCTTTATTTTTTTTTGGGGGGGGGACCAATAGAACTACACCAATAGGATTACTGAATTTTGATTATGTGAATACCAAAATTTGGTAGCAAGGATGGAAATCACAAAAACTGGCTCAAATAGTCCACCTCTGTGCCAAAGATTCTGACTGGCATTCAGCACTTCGCCATTTTATCTCGGTCTCTGTGTCCTCATCCTCATAGCAACTGTGTCTCCTGCACAATAAAAAAGACTGTTTATTCCTGTCTTAAATTGAACACAGTAATACAAAATAAACCCAAAAGTTAAATTATTGGTGTCATGATGAATGATGCTCAATAGTCTAGGGGAGCTGATACGTATGTGGAGTTCTGAGGAAGAATCTTCCAGGGCCAGGAGGAATATCCCATAATTGTAATATTTGGGGGGGGCAATGAAATGTAATGTCTAGGCTGAACAGATGTGGCACAAGAAAAAAATGCTTCACTAGCACCTGGCAGATAAAGAAGCTTAGTAATATAATTAAACACTACACCATTGCATGGATAAAAAGCTTTTCTGCAGATCTATTTGATGCAAGCCAAGAAAATCTGCTGATTTTCTCACCAGCGCAAGGCAATCTGGCCATTTTAGTTTCCTTGGGCCAAATGCAAATGTAGGACTTGCATTATTTGTCATAGTGCTGCCACGCACGGTAAAAATGAAAAGCGTTTTTAAATGAAACGAGAATCAGACAAGGAAAGAAATGCCTTTTCTTCTCCCCATTCCTCTTTTTCTTTCTTCTTTAAAAATCATATCGATGTTGTGATTAACTTGCATTTTACAGCCTAGCTGACGTGACACTCAGGCAAATTAATCCTATTATGCAAAATCTAGTTCACAAGTGGTTTTGCTTCTTTCTCTCGTTCTCCCTCACTCCCCCCCTTTTTTTTCAAAATTATGTCAATTTTGCCATAAATTGGAAAGACCATGTCAGCTTTCTGTATTGCAAGTCAACACTACACAGTGCTGTACTGTATATCCATATTCCTTTAATGCAGAATGATACAAATTTTAACTTAGTGGCACAAATTAGGATTCACAACTTTTATGCTGATGTTTCTGTTTGCATACAGCTTATGAGAATTACCTGTAAATTTCACATTCATTTTAATTCTTTGTTTTTATCATACCTACCAATGAAAGCAAAAGACATCAGAAGAATTCAGCACCAGGCAAAACAAAATAAATTTCCAATAGCTGCTGAATCCTTTTTGAAAACACCCTACTCACCAATTTCCTTATGAATTAAAGAGAAAATAACCTAAGCTGCTTAATTATTTTTCCCATGGAAAATATTTCTACTCTCTGGGAAAACCCATAGCATCTGCTTAATGCATCTGTTCCAGACTTTTCTACGTCCTGTTTCATTCTCCCTTTACTGATGTTTCCATAACTGGATCTGGCCCTTCTGTAGGTGTCCAGTGCTGAATTCTCTACATGCAGCCAAGCTGTCAAATTAAAGCCTTTTCTGCTGTGCATTGGACAGATATGATGTGGAAGGTTAAAGCACTCTAGCCTTTGTCACCGAAACATTAGACTGCCAACATCTGTTTGCTGGACTCAACAAAGGCAGCTCATTCAGAATCATCCTCAACATAGATGTTAGCTCTCTCTTTTTTTAACAAAATGTTGGTGGTTTTTAAAAAGGGGGGAAAGAACTGAACATGAAAAGCAGAATAACCAATAACTCTTGGACTATTTGATCTTTGAGATACTTTGAATTTTTTTAAAAATATATATATATCTTAATTTGTAGGCTTGAGTCTTAATTATCTCTCTGTGTGTGTGTGTACTGCAGCATTAGACATGTCTCAAATTGTCAGTATCCCTGTGGTGTCCCCTTGCAAACAACGGAGAGTAGGGAAAACAACTCTTAGCTCTCTTCGTCCGTGAGTGAAATTTTTGGCAGTTCGGAAATGTATTGAGCAATAGCTGTTATTATAATTTGCTTTTTTAAAAAATTATTTTTTCTAATCTTTTATATACATTCTGTCATATGACACAGATGTCATATACAAATACAAAAGACAGAACTTACATTGATCATTAGATGTATGCAAAGAATTTCCACACTTTTATATGTGGGTTTGATATCACAACACTTGCACAAAATGGACAGAGCATGAGTTGTGTTGGCACAATACTGTTTTCATAATGTGTTCCCTTTGCACACCCTGATAACATCTCTATTGATCCAAGACAGGCTGGTGCAAAGTACAGATTAGTACAAAGGCTGATATTTGAGACTAGATGTACACCTAGTTATATCTCTTTACATCTACATTTTTTATATCATTGGGAGACAACATTTTGATTATGTAGTATAAAAATGATGGACAAATAATTCATCTAAGCAATTTTAGATATGGGGAAATTGTTTGATTGCTGGAGTCAAGCAAATTGTCGTAACTTTTGAAACTGTGGGTTTGCTTAATGAGGCATTGTCCCAATACATTAACAACTGCACATCACTAACACCATAAACTTGCACAATAACTCAGCTCCAGAATAACTATAGTAACCAGTTTCTTATTCAGTGCATGAGACTGTGAACTTTTCTGAAATATCCATAAAGCCATGCTGAGATTTAATGATCTTATAAGATTTGGGACCATTTTTTTCTATTTAAAGTTACTTTTATTTTAATTTAATTGGGAGGGGTTTTTTATTGAGCAAGGAATGTGCCAAAGTCCAATGGCAACTTATTGTTGACCTCTGGTTTATGCTATGTTTAGTCCTTAATTACAATACTTTATATCCACTAATACTTTAATTAGTTCCAGTTTGTGAGTTTGAAAGTTACAACAGTTTTTGCTGTAGTTGTTTTGCCCTTACATATTTGTGTAAGTTGTTAAGAATAATGAATAGTTTAAAAAGCTCTCCAAGGAAAAGAGTCAGCTTCAAAAACATAAAATGATTTTAAAAATATCACACTTTTGGTAGTTTACTGCATTCAACTGATTGTTTGAAAATAGTGAGTTGTTTACAATAACAGGTGATGTCAATAATCATATAGTAGAATACCTTTTCTTGGGATACTTGTAGGAAATTATGGAAAGCTACCTGTAGTTCATGCAGATGTTATTCTACTTTTGGGACAAAAACTGCACAAAAGATAAACTTGGATCTAAAGTATTGCTTGGAGTATTTCCAACTGTGGTGAAGAAAAAGGGAAAGAAAGTGACAACATCGCCAGAAATTGGTGGGCTGACTGACCTTCCCAAATAATATAAGAATCAAGGAAGGAGCAAAATAGGGTGAACTCATTCAACTGTCTTTCCAAATCTTCTAGTCAGTGGTGGGATTCAAAAACCTGAACAACCGGTTCTATTATGTGATGCAGGCCTGGGCCTCCGATGCCTAGAATGTACTTCTGGAAGTGGCATCACACACTTCCGGTGGGCCATTCAAGGCCTGGGAGGCCTCCTCCAGGTCTCCAATGCCTAGAACAGACTTCTGGAAGTGGTATCCATGCACTTCCGGTGGGCCATTCTAGGCATGGGAGGCCTCCGAGGCCTACACTGGACTTCCAGAAGCCAACCAGTTCTCTGAATTCAGGTAAATTTAGCTACTGGTTCTCCCGAACTGATGTGAACCGGTTGAATCCCACCACTGCTTCTAGTGAAGATCCACCATTGGATTCCAGGATTCCTTCTGTAAATGACAAGAATCCTTTATAGAATGGTGAACTGATTCCAATCCCACACGCTTTTGAACAAGTGCATTAATATATGATTTTAGGTGCCACTGTTTATACCAACGTTTTTCAAACTTGGCAATTGTTGGTTAGGGCAGCGGCAGCCGAACTGGTTCTGTAGAAAGAGTTTTTTCCCTGGATTGTGTGTGTGTGGTTTCACACATTGCCTGCATCTCACTGTGTGCAGATGGGGCTTTACTCGTTTGTGCAGACCAGTTTCTGGCACAACCACGGACAGATGGTGGTCTGCAGCCAGGGGGTTGGGGACCCCTGGGCTAGGGACTTCTAGGAATAGAAGTCCATACAAAGTTGCCAAGTTTAAAAACACTGCTTTATACAATAATGTGTCAAGCAAAAGGAAGAACAAAGAGATAATATTCTGATACCTACGCTCAATAATTTTCAGCTTGCTCTTCAAATGGATACTATAGATTGTGGTCCACACTTAGGCAATACCCATGCAATCAATATTGGCAGCTATACCGTCCCTCTCATTTTTTTCATCAGAAGTCCTGCTAAAAAGAATCAGGGCAGCCCTTTTGTATTCCCTGCAGCTGTAGAAGCAAACAGTCTGGAATACAACTTGAACTTCTCCACGTGCACATTAAACAGAGAAATTATTGGCTGTTATTTGCTTGAGACTCTCAACATAAATCCTGCCAACAATCACATTATCATGCCAGACAAGATGCAAACCTGATCCATATGGCTAAGGAGCGGAAGATTTTATTTGCGCCCTCTTGCTGCTTCCTCTCTTCTTTAGCTCCTTGCCTGCTCTTCAGTTTTCAATGGACTATTTCCACATGGCATCAGGAGGTAGAGGCGAGGGGAAGCAATTTAGGGAAGTGAATGTTTCCTTTTTAAATCAGAAAAACTGTGAACCATAACATACCCACTGTTTCCCCATCAAACATACGGCTTTGCAAAAAGTTGCAATCAAACAAATGGAAAACACTATAAATCTGTGCTGCAGAGTTAGCCAAAATTGTGAGAGCTGCAGTTGCCTCCCTCCCTTAGGGAATAATTAGTATAGATGCTTTTCAAGGCCTTATTAATGGGGAGGCTTCCAGACAGCAACAAGTAGTTCTCCTCCCATTTTCTATAGGGTTTACTAAATCTGCACAAGTCATAGCCCACCCTTGTCCTTCGGTGCAATGATTCTGATCGCATTGAAGTCAATTCACCTCATAGCTTTTCTTTTGCCATTAATGGTGGTTCTGCAAAGGGATGGGAATTAATATGTTTTCTTCTCAAAGCAGCCTATGAATAGACATGAGCTGCAAAAAGATGCATTCTTCACCACTTTGGCTTAACTTTTTGGGCAGAACAGAGAGATTAGGAGCAGATGTCAAACTCTACCAAAGCATTTTGGCTGTGACTATATATAAAAAGGGACACGGTGGCTCAGTGGGTTAGGACGCTGAGCTTGTCGATTAGAATGTCAGCAGTTTGGTGGGTTGAATCCCGAGTGCCGCATAACAGAGTGAGTGCCTGTTACTCGTCCCAGCTTCTGCCAACCTAGCAGTTCGAAAGCACATAAAAATGCAAGTAGAAAAATAGGGGCCACTATGGTGGGAAGGTAACAGCGTTCCATGCGCCTTTGGTGTCTAGTCATGCCGGCCACATGACCACGGAGATGTCCTTGGACAAGCGCTGGCTCTTTGGCTTTGAAACGAAGATGAGCATTGGCCCCTAGAGTCGGAAACGACTAGCACGCATGTGCGGGGGAACCTTTACCTTTACATATAAACAGGCTGGGATATAGTAGTTGAAGGGTTGGACTAGAACTGGGGAGGCCATGTTTAAAACTCCACTCAGACATTAATTCCCTATATGTCTCTTGATCTAACCTACCTCATAAAGTAGGTTACCTCATATTGTAAAATTGGAATGAGAGAATAAAAGGAGAACATAGGGAGAAAACCTGGGGTTAAAATAAAGTAGAAAACAAAACAGCAGCCAAAGGTAGCTCAAGATCTAGAGAATGACTTCACACATAGGCAGTTCAAGATCTTGAATGGATCATAGCATGCAAACATTGGGGTGCCAGAACCATCCTTCCCAGTTCTGTACCCTTGCTTAAGGAGCAGGAAATAGTTGACTTGGATTCCAACTATTTGAGGAGTTCTCCTACGTGTTATTTACTATACTTCCTTTGTTAGCAAGCAGACTTGCTAGCTGTTAGATCTTGTGAGGATATTCTGATCCTTCGGTAGCTCTTGGCTTGAAAATGGAAGTTTCTAGGAGAGCTCTCTTACTTATTAGTCTCAGCAACTTAATGTGAGTTGTATTTGTATTTCCTTTCTATTCTTGTGTCCAGCTTCCACTTTACAGTGAGAAAGTCTATTCTTATGGTTCAGTGAAACCTATGCTCAGAATCAGGAAGGCTGCAGATAAACTGTTCTAGGCCAGATTTCTCTAATCTGGGCATTCTCTAGATTATGAATGATAATTCCCAGAACCATCTTCAATAGCCATGCTAACCAGGTTAAATCCACACATTTAGAGAGCATCCAAAGCTGTTTTAGGTTAAAGGAGGAAATAGTGCAACACAAGTTTATTTATTTATGTTCCATCTTTTTATTATTTTTATAAATAATTCAAATGTAATATGATGTCCAGTTGATGCCCTCATTTATGAGATACCTTGGTTACCACCTGACTTTGGGTGTAATTCAAAGTTGTGGGGTGCCTCAGGGGTCGGTACTCTTGCCCCTCCTGTTCAACATCTATATGAAGCCGCTGGGTGAGATCATCCATGGTTTCAGGGTGAGGTATCATCAATATGCTGATGATACCCAGCTTTTCATCTCCACCCCGAACCAACCCAGTGATGCCCTCGACGTGATGTCCCGTTGCCTGGAAGTGGTACGGATTTGGATGGGGAAGAACAGGCTCCAGCTGAACCCGGCCAAGACTGAGTGGCTTTACGTACTGGCATCTCGTTTAGTCCAAGAGGTTCCATCTTTGTTTATGGGAGGAGAAGTGTTACCTCCCGTTGATAGGGCACGCAATTTAGGCATCCTCCTGGATTCACGACTCAGTTTTGAAGATCATATTGGAGTCGTGGCCAGGGGGGCATTTGCCAAGGTTCACCTGGTGCACCAGTTGTGGCCCTATCTGGACCAAGATGCCCTACGTATGGTCACTCATGCACTCGTTACCTCCCGTATAGATTACTGCAATGCTCTCTACATGGGGCTGCCCTTGTAGACCACCTGGAGGCTCCAGCTGGTGCAGAATGCAGCCGCGCAGGTAGGGATGGGAGCATCCTGATACTCCCATATTACACCCCTCCTGCGTGAGCTGCATTGGTTACTGGTTGTCCTCCGGGTGAGATTTAAGGTGCTGGTACTTACCTTTAAAGCCCTACATGGCTTAGGACCAGGATATTTGCAGGACCATCTGCTGCCGGGAATGATCTCCCATTGCCCAGTACGCTCACACAGAGAGGGCCTCCTCAGGGTACTGTTGGCTAGACAATGTCAGCTGGTGACCCCCAGGGGGAGGGCCTTCTCTGTGGGAGCGCCAGCCCTATGGAACCAACATCCCCTTGGGCTCCAGCTGGCCCCGGATCTCCGGTCCTTTCGCCGCGGCCTTAAAACACTTCTTTTCCATCAGGCTGACCTGGACTGACGACAGGGATTTTAAAATGTTTTTTAATTTTTAACTCCAATTTTAATTAATTCTATTGGGGCTGTTAATTTAATTCTTTTTAACTTTTGTATTGTTGTATTTTATTGTTGTTAGCTGCCCTGAGTCCTTCGGAGATAGGGCGGCATATAAGTCCCAATAATAAATAAATAAATAAATAAAGTTTTCATTGTCACCTATAGAGCTCTTTGTGGCACTGGGCCTGGCTATTTGACGAATTGCCTATCCAACTGATTCTGCCTGGCTACTGAGATTGGCATAGTGTCTGCATTTCAAGTCCCTTTCATAAAGAGTGTCATTTATCAGGACACAGGAATATTTATTCCCTGTTGCAGCATCTGAGGTCTAAACAGCTCAGAAAGTATCTGAAAATTTGGCTGCTCTCCCAAACCTTGGGGCAGAGTGGTAGTTTAGTCCCTACAGGTTGTTTTGTTGTTATTCAGAGCTTGCCTTCTGGACATTTATGAGATCTTTCTTTTTATTGTTCTTGTTTATTTCTTTCTTCAATAAGACCTGTTCATCTGGATTGGGCAGCCTCTACATTGCATTAAATAAAAGTAAAGAAATATAGTGTTGATATGGTGTGTGCAGTGGTGGGATTCAAATATGTAAACAACCGGTTCTCTGTGTGGATGCCACTTCCAGAAGTCCATTCTGGGCCTGGGCAACAAAAAATTAGCTACCGGTTCTGCCAAAGTGGTACGAACTGGCTGAATCCCACCACTGGGTTTGTGTATCATGGTAAGTGCAAGACTATGGAAAGTTATGTTCAAAACTAGGAGCCAAAATATAAAATTAAGTGGGAAAGACAGGGACATAGATAGAGCATTAATATCTAGCTACTGTGACTATCGGAAGATTTCACTTATACTTATTTTGTGCTCCAGGCTATTTGCCTGTCCCTTCCCAACTGTTAAAGTTCAGTCATACAATTTCATATGTACTTTTTGGGGGGGGAAAAACAAGCAAGCAATGATTCCAGGCATCCAAAATTTTGTGCAGGGTGCTGCTTTTAGCAGTCACCTAGCAGAATTTCAATTGTCATGAACACATACGTACCTGTGTGCATAGGCATGGACAGTCCCTCACACACACTTATCCTGGTTTGTTTTTCCTCAAGTGACTTGTAGCTGAATTTGAAAAACAACTGAGGCATGTCTTAGGAGCTATGCCTAAACACCAAGAAAAATTATTTTTACATCCACTGCCAGATATTGTTGTGCTACCAGGCTAGATATAGGGAATCATGTACAGCTTATCATGTCAATGATAGATTCTACCATACCATTTAAGATACAAGTCATTAATTCAAGACATGAATGTTATGTTTACAACACAAGCTTTAAAAAAAATCACTCCAAATCAAAATAACTTGAAAAGCTTTTGGCAGTCTAAGGCCCTGCCAAAAAAGCCAACACAGTGCTAGGCTGCATTAACAGAGGGATAGAATCAAGATCAAGTGAAGTACTAATACCACTTTACAATGCTTTGGTAAGGCCACACCTGGAATACTGCATCCAGTTTTGGTCACCACGATGCAAAAAAGATGTCGAGACTCTAGAAGGGGTACAGAGAAGAGCAACAAAGATGATTGGTGGACTGGAGGCTAAAACATATAGGGAACGGTTGCTGGAATTGGGTATGTGTAGTTTAACAAAGAGAAGGATAAGGGGTGACATGATAGCAGTGTTCCAATATCTCAGGGGCTGCCACAAAGAAGAGGGAGTCAAGCTATTCTCCAAAGCACCTGAAAGCAGGACAAGAAGCAATGGATGGAAAGTAGTCAAGGAGAGAAGCAACTTAGAACTAAGGAGAAACTTCCTGACAGTTAAAACAATTAACCAATGGAACAACCTGCCTCCAGAAGTGGTGAATGCTCCACTGGAAGTTTTTAAGAAGAGACTGGACAGCCATTTGCCTGAAATGGTATAGGGTTTCCTACCTGAGCAGGGGGTTGGACTAGATGACCTCCAAGGTACCTTCCAACTTATTATTATTATTATTATTATTATTATTATTATTATTATTATTATTATTATTATTATTATTATTTAGAATGAAGGCTACTGCTAAGCTTGTAAGCCGCCCTGAGTCTTCGGAGAAGGGCGGGATATAAATGGAATTAAAATAAATAAATTATTATTATTATTATTATTATTATTATTATTATTATTATTATTATTATTATTATTATTATTATTATTATTATTAATGAGCATGGAACAGAGTTTCTATTTCACAGAAGAAAACCAAGCTAGAACCAAATCCCAATGGATAGAAGACTGCTCTTTCTTTTACACAGACATCAAGAACAATCAAATCTAAAATGTTTATGTGCCCAAAGCAGGAAAGACAGCAACAAAGAGCACCAGCCCATAGTGATAAAAATATATATTAAATGGAGAATTAATTTCCACATGACAGACGTTTATGGCTTCAAAAAGTGTTTCAGTTTAGTTTGGGATTTTAAGAGCCCACATGATATGGAAACTGAAGTTTTATACCATACTAGGCAACCCACGACCTCTTGGGGCACTTGTTTCAAAGGTAGTTCCTTACCTCTGAAATCTCCTTAGTGCTTTCAACAGTGGCAGATCGTCTAATGTACTTTAAAAGATCTTAAAAATTCAGGGAGATATTCAAATATATATCTGCCCTATAGTAGCCCATGCTGAATTGTATAGCACATCAGGAGTTACTTTATGACATGTTGTATTATGTCACTCAATACTCTATGATAACTTTTAAGTTTTAAAAATATTGCCAAATTTCCATTCTATGGGAATCATGGTTCCCAGATTATGGACTCATTCTGTAAGTTAGCGCATTTGGGGTACCTTGGGTCAAAAAACTTTGTCCTCTGATGCACTGTTTCACCCAGTTAAAGATTATAGACACAAGCATTTTAGTAGTATATAGATATAATTTATTTTCATTCATTTTTTTGGTGTAATCAGCCATTTCCAAGTATTCGGTGTTAACATTTTTACTGCTTCTGTTCTTTTAAAAAAAACTGCTCAGAGAACTTCCATTTATTAGGTAAATTAAAAATATGGCAAATAAATAAATATAGTCAAATGAGACTTTCTTCCCCTTTCTCTCACTTCTCATCGTTGACTGGATCCCCTAACATTGCAGATGTTGTTGAGCAAAGATGGGGGAAAAGTTTCACCATGGATTTTGCTTGTAATAGAGTTGGCCTTTTTAAAAAAATCCTAGTGGATCCATAGCAGGATAAACAAGATCGAAGTCCACTTGATATTCATCTTTTCCAAGGGGGAAAAGATCTATTATATTTTTGAAAATATATGAGATGATGAGAGCTCTTGCCTGTTTTTGGTTTTTTTTTCATAGAAAGTACAATTTGAAGCAGAAGGCTCTCCTCACCAGCTATTTTCTACCACAGCATTTCCTGATAGGATATATGCCCATATATTGAATAAAGCTGCTTATTATGCTAAAAAGCAGAATCAAATTTCACACTGATGTTTATGAAAAAAAGTAAGAGTGAACTGTTCTGATCATTGATATGGTAGATCTGTCTTTAGCTGTCTTCCAATATTTGAAGGGCTGCCACAAAGAAGAGGGGGTCAGACTATTTTCCAAAGTACCCAAAGGCAAGAACAATGAATGGAAACTAATCAAAGAGAGATCCAATCTAGAACTAGAAAAATTTCCTGACAGTGAGAACAATCAACCAGTGGTGGAACAACTTGCTTTCAGAAGTTGTGGATGCTCCGTCACTGGAAGCTTTTAAGAAGAAACTAGAGTAGACAGCTACATGTCTGAAATGATATAGGGGGTTGGATTAGAAGACTTCCAAGATCCCTTCAAACTTATTCTATTCTATTCTATTCTATTCTATTCTATTCTATTCTATTCTATTCTATTCTATTCTATTCTATTCTATTCTATTCTATTCTATTCTATTCTATTCTATTCTATTCTATTCTATTCTTCCTGAAACTGAGCACATTATCTAAACATTGCCATTGCTCTACTGGCTTTTGTCAAATTGGCCCCTACAAAATTCAGACTTATTATGAATAGTGAAGCCATTTGGGGGATTTAAGAAATATTGTTTTAATTAATATCAGTATTTTTACTCCTTAATTACAAATGTGGCCCTGTTCACTGCACGTATAGAAGGTATTTACTGTTATATTAGAAGGAAAAAATGCGGGTAGAACTTCCAAATACCGTATTTTCCGGCGTATAAGACCACTGGGTGTATAAGACGACCCCCTGTCACGACGTCCTCTGCCAGGAAACAAAAGCACTCCAAAAGGAACGGGTGACCAGGTTTATTTCTTCCACAAATCAAACCGCGGTAAAGTCAGCGTTGAGGCACCTAGCCTCAACGCTCTTTTATCATGTTACCACACCCTAACCCCACCCCTTCAAAGCAAACCGGCATCCGCCCGCCTCCCCATAAACGCCCCACCCATCACCGTGCATAGCCACCACCCATCACGTGCACTGCTGCAGCCCGTCAAGCCCCCTCCCAGGTGAGTTCTGTCCTTCCGCTCCCTCTCATGCCCCAGTCCGTGCTGGCGTTGCGGCTGTTAATCTCCCCCCGAGTCCATCCAAGCGCCCAGTGACAGAGGGTGGCAAAACGGGCACAGCCACACACCCCTCCACAGTTTGCTGGGGCGGGTCCAACTGTCCGCTTGGTTCAGCCCGTTGCTGCCCGGGCGCCATCCGCAGTTCAGAGTCCAGCCGCCGAGGAGTTAAAAAGTCCTGGGCAAACGTCAGCGCCAGACCGGTGGGCGCCCGGCGCCGTCCCCGCTGACGAGGTGAGCGCGCGCCCGCCGGCTGTCTGGGAGCGGGCGTGCCGATCAGCTGAGCGCCGGCCAGCTGCTCGGCGGGATTGCGGTGGCACGCCCCGCGGACTCTGGGTGAGGCCACGCCCTCCAAGCGAGCGTCCAGAGGTCGGGGAAGGTGCTGTCCGGGAACAGGTGCGCCGATCAGCTGGGCACCGGCCAGCTGCTCGGCGGGGCTGCGGTGGCGCGCTCCACGAAATCCAAGCGGAGGTACGGGATCCGGTCGTGAGAGAGCGGGTGCGCTGATCAGCTGGGAACCGGTCAGCTGCTCAGCGGGGCTGCGGCGGCACGCTCCGCGCAGTCCAGACGGAGCCACGCCCACCATCCGAGAATCCGGGGCCCGATGGAGGCAATGTCGAGGCCCGAGCGGACGGGAGGCCGGTGGGGCTTGACACCCCCTACATTTCCTGTTAAATTATAGGGTTTGGGCTATACTCGCCATATAAGACTACCCCTCTTCCAACACACACCAAATAAAAATTAAAAAACATCAGATTTGATTTTAATATGGTAATTTTAATTCAAATGCTTATGACATGCAGGTACTTAGTAGGAAAACTGTCACTTATAAACATAAGGCTGTTTGTCATCAAACATGTAAACATAAAACAGTGCAAGTGGATTAAACTTAATAATAATAATAATAATAATAATAATAATAATAATAATAATAATAATAATAATAATAATAATAAGTTGCAAGGGACCTTGGAGGTCATCTAGTCCAACCCCCTGCTAAGGCAGGAAACCCTATACCATTTCAGACAAATACTGTCCAGTCTCTTCTTAAAAACTTCCAGTGTTGGAGCATTCACCACTTCTGGAGGCAGGTTGTTCCACTAGTTAATTGTTCTAACTGTCAGGAAGTTTATCCTTAGTTCTAGGTTGCTTCTCTCCTTGACTAGTTTCCATCCATTGCTTCTTGTCCTGCTTTCAGGTGCTTTGGAGAATAGCTTGGCTCCCTCTTCTTTGTGGCGGCCCCTGAGATATTGGATCACTGCTATCATGTCACCCCTCACCCTTCTCTTCGTTAAACTACACATACCCAATTCCAGCAACCGTTTCTTATTTTCCTAATTCACTTTTTCACTTTTCCTAATTCACTCTAAAGCTTTCCCTGTGCAGAGCCTTTAGTAACACCAGCTGCCTGCAATTAGTGCAGGTTCACATCCCACCAGGCTCAAGGTTGACTCAGCCTTCCATCCATACGAGGTAGGTAAAATGAGGACCCAGATTGTTGGGAGCAATAAGCTGACTTTGTAATAATGCTGCTTGGGGGGGGGTGGGGGTGAAAGCTCTAATAAGCAGGCATATACATAGAATGAAGGCTATTACTAAGCACATTGATTTGTGCTTTAAATTGTAAGCCACCCTGAGTCTTCGGAGAAGGGCAGGATATAAATGGGATTTAAAAAAAAAAGACCAAATGGGAGATCCGCTCCAGGTTTTCCAGCCCACCCACCCAGTTCCTGAGTCAAATGTGTCCTTAGAGCTAAGCAGCTGCTCTGGCTGGGGCATTCCCCACCTGCCTTTCAAGTTGGGATACACTACAGCTGCTCTTCAACTTTAGAAGGAAAGACGCCCAGACCCCAGCCTGTAAAAAATCACAGACTGCAGCTTCTACTCCAAATGGTCCCGCTTTCCCTGCGCAGACTAAATGAGAGATCCACTCCAGGTTTTCCAGCCAGCCCTGTCCCTAAAGTTTCAGCACCCGGCTATAAGACGACCCCTGACTTTTGAGAAGATTTTCATGGATTAAAAAGTCGTCTTATACGCCGGAAAATATGGTACATAAATGCACTTATAAAATGTAGATCACTTTATCTGAAGTTAAAAGCATGTACCTATATTGCTCTCTTTTGATATCTGACAGTTTTGCACATAGTTCTTCAAATTCTTGATTCAAAATAGGAAAGTCAGTAAATAGTTCTTGTTCTCAAAAAAACCCCCACTTTTGTTGGGCAGGAGCTTTTCAGTTCATTACAATATTATTACTCAGTCTTCATAAAAGTGTTATGCATCTTTATTAAAAGTGGAAGTTCACATCATTTTATGTCCCCATAAAAATGGGCGGTGGTAGCCTTGATTAATTTCTTCACGTACTGTGAACTTTACAGCAAATTGGACAGTGTAATTCAATTCCTACTTCTGAACACTTTTTTTGTTAGTAGAAAATTGAAATAATTCATATGTAATCATATTGCCTTCACAAGAGATATTTAAGAAATAATATCCTGAAGTGATGATTGCATAGCTTAATTATTAATGCCATACTTTCAGGCATTACAGCATTACAGCATATACTCATTTTATCAGAAGAGGACTCCTGTCAGAGATGTTTCTCATCTATAATTTCTGTTTTCTGTATAACAATTGTCAACTCTGAACACAATCTATTGAATTCTTCTTCTGGATTGTCCTACATTCAATTGTTTCTAACAGGTAGAAGGACTAATATCGGAATATTTTCATATGTACTCTGAAGATGTGTAAGCTTTCAGCATATATGTGCAATATTAGTGTTTTTTAAAAAGTCATTTTTGGTCAGAAACCTTCCAGTTCAGAAAGATCATTTTAAACTCTATTTTTAATAAAATAATCTGGGCTTCTGTAAAACACACATAAGGCAAAAGGTAAAGGTTCCCCCACACATGCGTGCTAGTCGTTTCTGACTCTAGGGGCCAGTGCTCATCTCCGTTTCAAAGCCGAAGAGCCAGCACTTGTCCGAGGACGTCTCTGTGGTCATGTGGCTGGCATGACTAGATGCCAAAGGCGCATGGAACGCTGTTACCTTCCCACCGTAGTGGTCCCTATTTTTCTACTTGCATTTTTACGTGCTTTCGAACTGCTAGGTTGGCAGAAGCTGGGACAAGTAACAGGCACACACTTTGTTACATGGCACTCGGGATTCGACCCGCCAAACTGCCTACCTTCTGATCAACAAGCTCAGCGTCCTAACCCACTGAGCCACCGCGTCCCTTAAAAACACACATAAATAATTCAATAATTGGAATATGACTGTTTATCAGGAATTATGGCTATATTAAGCAGGCGTGGGTCACCCACATTCAGAAACTGGAAATTTGATATTATAGAGGTTAAGTAATGGTTGTTGAAAATGATTTATCTGTTTGGGAAAGACAATATTTTCTACAACTCAAAGGATACAGCAGTATGTTAATATGCTACAGATTTGTGATATTTTACAATAATATTTTGCACTTACTATATTATAGTAATATATTGATTAGTAAACCAGCAACTGCTGACAGGTATAAAATACAGGGCAGATTTTTTTTGTTGTTTGTAATTTTAATTTGCTTGGGATTGCCTTTTTTCTATTTTTTTGTATTCTTTTTTATAAGTTTAAAGATTTTTGTTACTTGTGTATTTGTAACATAAATACTTTTATTAGAAAAAGGGAATTCATGATGAACAGATTAGAAATCATTACTCAAGCAAGTGGACTCTCTTCTTCTGTTTGCTGTGCTTTTCATTCTGTCTTTCTTGGCCTACTCACTTCTCTACTGAGAAAAATCCAGGCATGTCAAAATTACACATACACATAGTGGTGTTACAGCCATCAAAAGGCTATCTAAACAATCTATTCAAAAATGAATATAAATTTGAGGTTGAATATAAGCAAGCCGGCTTATTATTGTGATAGTCATGATAGTCAGCTAATCAAGTTAACTAATCAAGGAAATAGTCAACTAATCAAGGAGAGATGCAACCTAGAACTAAGGAAAATTTTTCCTGACAATTAGAACAATTAATTAGTGGAACAACTTGCCTCCAGAAGTTGTGGGTGCTCCAACACTGGAGATTTAAGAAGAGATTAGATAACTTTTTGTCTGAAATGGTATAGAGCAGGGGTCTTCAAACGCGTCCCTTTTATGACTCATGGACTTCAACTCTCAGAATTCCTCAGCCAGCGTACAAGCAAAAACCCCAATACAATACACCTGGTATAGAGTTTCCTGCCTGAGCAGGGAGTTGGACAAGAAGACCTCCAAGATCCCTTCCAACCCTGTTATTCTATTATTCTGTTATAGAATCCACTCCTGTCCTCTGCTATACAAATTGCCTGGTTGTCAGTGTCTCAGAATGCAGGCAGCATGAAGGAACACTAAAACTAAATGATGGCCACCACATCAATTCCATGAACACATCTCAGCTCACAAAATGACTCTGATTCAGAAGAACTTTGCTTCCATAAAATGAAAAATCATAACAAATTGAGGCAGCTGGAAATGTCACGGAGCGTGACATTTGCAGCTCCTTCCAAGGGACTTCTCCCAAGCACTAACTTCCAACACAGGTAACGGTGCCTTTGAAGCAAGCTGAATGCAGCCAAGATCACTGCTATAACAATGAAATTAAAATTCCAAAAGGGCACCAGCTCTGTTTGGGATACTGTATTGGATAGTTGTCACTGACTTCATGCCTGAATAAATCATTTGACATAAACACAACAAAATCTGCAGAACAGATACTGATTTGGGGTACTTTCTGGGTAGGTGGGTAGGTGGTGGGCTTTTGATACCTTGTTTCATGTTCAGGTCAACCTGGCCAGTGAAGGAAATGAGAGATAACATATCAGTATGAGAACATTTTCTTAAAAGTCCAGAGAGATCACAGAATAGTCTCTGGAAAAAAGGAGAGAAAAGAATGCCTACACTCTTTGATAGTTGAATATTTACCATCATGGGAATGGTTAATACAGAGCCACTTGGAAGTGAAGCTGCAAGATGTTAAATCAATATCAGGAGGAAAGGAAGAAACACAAATTAAGCTATGAAATATGAGAGAAATATAGAATAACTAGCTGATTTCTGCCAAAATATCAGGTTCATAATAACCTGGACAGGGTAGGATAAGAATGGATATCCTTCTATGGAGAAAAGTCCACACAATGTTTCCTGAACCTTCTTTCAGTCCCAAAAGGCAAAGAGCAAAGCATTGAGTCAATGTTTGGACATTTATTGAAGAGGAAAAGGCAGTTATTGCTATATCCGAACAAGGTTTTCTGAATTCTGTTGTACCTGTGCTGTTATCAGATCCTTTAATCATGTTTAAGTCTGTCTAACTCCATGCTGCAACCTTTCTTCACTTCTCATAAACCATGCCCAGATTTTCTGAGGATCAAAGAAGAGAATTTAAGTGGATAAAGCTGTTTCAGTTCTCAGTAACTCTGATTCACTTGGACTTCAATTCCCAGAGAATAAGGCATCAGAAGGGAAAGGAGATCATTGCATTTTTTTAAAAAAGGCAAAACAATATTAGTTTATGTATTAGCACACTCATAAACATTCACTCTAGAAAATAAAAAAGGTAAATACTTCAACTTTATTTTATTTATATATCAAATTTCTCCATCGCCCATCACACTGGCATTTACAAAAACATTTTTGCTTTTCTAATAATTCATCTCACACTTGCTGTACATTTAAAGTCAAGAAAAAAGACAAATATGTGTGTTTGTATTTTACTCTATAAAATATCTCTCAATTAGCTGTCCAGGGCCAATCAAAAATATTTAAAACAATTAATAGGCATATTCTACAACTGACAATCTTAGTACTTAATCTTTATAAAATCAAATAGTTCTTATAACCAATTTGTACATATTTTCCAGTTAACTTTAAGAGAATTTATGCATGGGTTAGAAATGTTATGTGCATTCTCACAACCCCATTATACTCCCCAGTCATGGGAGTAAAATTGTAAAAATACTTAAATTTCTTTGCCTGCTTGGAATTGCAAAGCAGCTTCAATTCATTCAGACAGATTCTGTTTACGTTTTATGAAATTTCCATAATATGATATTATTAGATCTATTTTCAAGTTGCTTTGCCAGTTTTGACCACTTGAGGATTGTTCTAAATTAGTGTTTGTTCTAAATCAGCAAGCTGGCTGGGGAATTCTGGGAGCTGAAGTCCATACATCTTAAAATTGTTAAGGTTTGGAAAACACTGTTCTAAATGCTGACACACCACTGCTTTTATTCAGTGGCATTGATTACATGGTCAAATCAAATTATAACTCCTTGGACAATAGAATTGTTATATTCATATGTCCAGTTGTTCAAGGCTGAAGCAATCAAAAACAGATTACATAATGATGTAATCATTATGTCATTGAAGGAAATGATAGGATTCCTCTAGAGGTCAATTGTATTCCTAATGTTGCAAGAATATTTTGCTTAGGGGGGAAAAATGACACCAAGTAGAAAATATAGTTATTTATTTTTTATTTGCCAAGCCTCATACATGATTGTGTGGCTGTGAGCTACTTATATTTCCAAATACTAGATTAGAAGATTAGAAAGATTCTAATCCAAAGATTAGAAAAATACAAAGACAGTCAACAATATCACATTGCATACGGTACCACCAAGGAACAATCAAAGCAATGCTATAAAATAAACACTCCTAGTACAGGAAGGACTAATCTCTTATCAGCCACGAAAGTCTCAATGACTTTCTGGACTAGGACCTATCTGATTAGCAGGGGATATTTTTATTTATTTATTGAAGTTGTTTACTGCCCATCTCACAGTGTTAGAAAGTATAAACTAATACAACAACATGTATACAATAAAACACTATAAAAATACAAATTATCAGCTAAAGGATGGGGAAGCAGGGAGTAGGATAGGCAGGGGGAGAGGAAAATGGGAATTGTTATAAATCTATCATCCATTTCCAGCATGACGTTTCCCCATATTATTGCAATGAAGGGGATTAGCAACAGCCACCCCAGTGGTCTTTCATGAAGATATTTTCTAAGAGATGGATATGGAGGGCACCTTCTTTCCAGGACTTATGAGATGAGCAGACGTCACTTGAAAAAGGAGTCTGACTTGAGCCATGTGGAGTTTTACAGATGATGGCCAGCATTCAACCAGCACTCCGAAGTCAACCAGTAGATGTGTCACATGGGCAAATGGCCATATTATCACTGTTTAAGGTGCTGTATTCTAGAACAGCTTCTGAATAGACTTCAAGGACAGCCCCATGGAAAATGCATTGCAATAGACCAGGATGACTGTTTCAGAAGTTGTGTGGAGTCTTACTGTACTTTCCTAAATGCATCCGAAGAGGTTTCCACTTCGGTCAATGTGTACATATTTCTACATCAGCTGGAGAAGACTGATTGTTCAATGTTATTTTCCTAGAAAATCCAGAATTTCCCTTTTTAAACCTTGTAACTTGTCAAGTGGGATAAACCCCAGAAGATTTGTCAATTCAGTGAGTATCAAGCATTACTGTTAGAATTGCCTAGTGTGTCCAAATGGTTATACAACCAACACAAGAGTTTTTGTTTAATACATAATCAGCTCATCACATTTGAACAATGTAAAAGAAAAAGGTGCCAGAACTCACACATGTCATACAACCCGCCTTGCCTACCGTACAAGGTTCCATCCAAAAAAGGTGCCGGAACTCCGTTCTGAGCGTTCTATGAGAAAAAAAAGCCCTGCTTCTGGAAATACAAGCGTCTAAACTCAGATGTCAACGTTCGTAATACTTACCTCTGTTTCAAGATAGCAGTATCCAGGATTCATCTCTTCTGAATCCTAGAGTAAAAACAAAAAATATATATTTGATGCAGAAAATTGCATCACTTGGGGTGGTAGGAGGGATAGAAGAATGAAAATGGATAGGATTGTCAAGCACATATGTAGGTTTGGAGAAAGATTTGGATTTTTTTTTTTGCCTACTTATGTTAAACTCAGTGTTGAAGAAGCTTCTTGAATGAGATGCGAAATGTCTTCAAAGAAAAAATAAGAATCTGCAATTGCCTCCTGAAAAAACACCTTTGGGATAACTATGACCTGGATGACTGAGAATCTCCATAGATATTGTTAAATTCATTTACAACCAATTTCAGAAATCACATGTCAGACTTACGTACCTCTACCTAAAAGTGACAGAAATCAAGTGCTGCTGATTTCTACAACTTTGACTGGAGGGTCTTCAGACTGCAAAAAAGGAGATACAGTTCTTGGCCAAGTAACTAAGTGTAACTCCAATCTTTGACTGGATTTTTCTTTCTAGTGCAGGGGTAGGCAACCTTGGCTCTTTTATGACTCATGGACTTCAACTCCCAGAATTCCCGAGTCAGCTGACTGGATTTCTTTTCATTTTTTTCTTTCACATCTCACTTTTCTAAATCCAATTTATATAGAAAACACACAAATACAATTGGTGTTCCAATGATCTGTAATCAGTATTTTTAGAACTTTTATCTAAAATTTTTAGAATATTTTATTTAATATTTCTTTCTCTCTCTTTCTCTTTCCAAAAGCTGTGCACCCGTCATGCAGCAGATAATACTTTGTTTGAATTCCTGGAATCTCTCTCAAGATCCATCTAAGACTAGGGATTTAGCTTCAATACCAGCCAGTTTTACTGTCCCTGTTTCCCCCATTTCTTGCTTAAAAATAACAGCAACTATTTGTTTTGAAGAAGAGTTCTAAAGAATTCAAAAGCTTACAATTATTATGAAATTTCAATTGACCTACGTAGTTGACAGACTACTGGAAGGTTTAGTATGCTGGTTAGGCAATAATATTGTTAGGTCTTGGGCAACTTCATGAGGGTGAATTAGATGTTCTTCTTCCAAGATGTTCCTCTTCCAAGATCAGAGATATTACTCTTATCTTAAGAAAACAACATAGGTTTTCTCCCACATTCATGATGATTTTTTACAACAAAATCCTTACTTTGAAAACCACAAAGTAAATATATGAAGAATAATATAGTTATGGCTTCGTGTACCCAAACCCTCTGCCACACTCCCAAACATCCATATTTGAATTAGCTAAAAAGGAGTTACAAAGAAGAAAATTAAATACAAATCAAAGACATAGAAATGCTATTTCTTCTTATATACACCCTATAGAACATTTCAGTCCTCCAGACATAGGATTTGTCTGTGAGTTACTCAGTCCAAATTTTTATTTAATTTAAATCTATTTTTCCAAGTCTTAGGAAAAGTGTGTTTTATCCTGAGTAAATTATACGTATTCTAAATACGTAAACCCATGTGTGCACCAGTAATAACTCCATCACAACCATGTGAAATCACATATAAGCATCCTAAGGATTGCTCCATAATTTTTGCTTGTTTAAAGATCTTTCTGTGACTATTGTTCACTGAAGAAATCCAGCACACTAATTTAGAGATAGGTGATCAAGCTCCTTGTTCCAAAGAAATCAAATCCATCATGTACCATGTGGTACAAACCAGGTAAGAATTGCTATTCCACCTATAGGAAATGTTATTACTTGGCACTTCATGCTGTCAGATTCACTGTTTGTTTGCATAACCATAAACCCATTTTGGTCTTATTCATATTAAAATGGTATTTTGACCTATTTTATATTTGAATAGCAATAAGCATATTGGTGTAATGTCACTTTTGATAATTCTCCTCTCCTAATGTCATGAGCTATCTGTTGTTACAATGTAAGACATTTTTAGTGCAGCCATTATTATTACAAGTAGGCCTTGAAGTTCTAATGGGTCCTCCCCCAAAAGATACTTAGACCCCGTTTCCAAAATTCTGATGGCCTCCCTGCTTTCCCATGGTCACATGAACACATTTGGGGCATTCAGTAACTGGCCTACATTTAACACTATTAGCAGTCTTCTGCAATCACAGGACCATGATTTATGACATTTTTGCCAAAAAATGGTGTTTGCTTCTGGTTTTCAGCAAAAATGCCCAATAGCATAACAACGGTCATGTTCACTTAACAACCATGGATTCACTTAACAGCTGCTGCAAAAAAAGGTTGCAAAATCAGGTCAGTTAGGTGATGAGCAACTTATGATCATCATAACTTTTGACCATGGTGGTCAAGCTCCTTTATGATTATAAGTCATATTGGCTTCCGGTTGCCCTCCGGGTGAGATTCAAGGTGCTGGTGATGACCTATAAAGCCCTAAATGGCTTGGGTTCGGGATATTTGAGGGAACACCTGCTGCCGGCATCAAGTTCCCTTTGTCCTGTGTGCTCCCACAGGGAGGGCCTTCTCAGGGTGCCGCCGGTAAAAGACTGCCGGCGGATAACACCCAGGGAGAGGGCCTTCTCTGTGGGTGCGCCTGCCCTTTGGAACCAGCTGCCCGTGGAGCTTAGAACTGCCCCTGACCTTCGCTCATTTCGGCGGGACCTGAAGACCTGGCTCTTCAAGCTTTCTGGCCCAGGCTGAGAGTTTTAATTGGGGTTTTTATATTTCTACTTCAGGGACTGAATTTAATCATTTTTAATTGTTTTTTAATTTTTGTATTGATGTTTTAAACACCTTGTAAACTGCCCTGAGTCCTACGGGAAAAGGGCGGTATATAAATCTAATAAAATCTAAATAAAAAAATAAGTCAAGGACTGACCAGCTTCAATATCTGTTTGCTACCGTCCCAGGCCAAAGAATCAGATTGAAGGCTATATACAAGATTTTAAGAAAGATGTATCACCATGCTACAATTAAACATGTATCCCTAGATGTTCCGATGGCTGCCACCTGGAAAGTGTGTGAGATACAGGACCATCACTGGTAAGCCCTACCCACATGCTTACTGGACCCGTGCCCTTCCTGGCTGGCTTATGCAGCTCGAGAAGGGACACGAGGCTGGTTTCTGGCGGTCATCTCTGCTTCTCTGAGTGAGGGTCACTTCCCCACCGCCTTGAAGGAGGCGGTGGTGAGACCTCTCCTCAAGAAGCCCACCTTGGACCCAACCTCATTGAATAACTTTCGTCCAGTCTCCAATCTTCGCTTCCTTGCAAAGGTTGTTGAGAGCGTGGTGGTGCATCAACTTCCTCAGGTCCTGGATGAAGCGGTTTATCTAGACCCGTGCCAATCGGGCTTCAGGCCGGGCTACAGCACGGAGACGGCATTGGTCGCTCTGATGAATGATCTCTGGAGAGCCCGGGACAGGGGCCATTCCTCTGTCCTAGTCTTATTAGACCTTTCGGTGGCTTTCGATACCATCGACCATGGTATCTTGCTGCGGCGCCTCAGGGGACTGGGAGTGGGAGGCACGGTTCTGCGGTGGTTCTCCTCCTTTCTCCAGGGTCGCTTGCAGTCGGTGCTGACAGGGGGACAGAGGTCGACCCAGAGGCCTCTCGTTTGCGGAGTCCCTCAGGGGTCGGTCCTCTCGCCTCTCCTGTTCAACATCTACATGGAACTGCTGGGTGAGATCATTCGTAGCTTTGGAGTAGGGTACCATCAGTATGCTGATGACACCCAGCTTTTCATCTCAACTCCAAACAGCATCAGTGATGCCCTCGACGTGATGTCCCGCTGCCTGAAAGCGGTCCGGGAATGGATAGGGAGGAACAGGCTTCAACTGAACCCGGACAAGACTGAATGGCTGTACGTACCAGCAAGCCAGGATACTCAGATCATTCCACCCCTTAACATTGGGGATGAGTTATTACCCTCTGTTGATAGGGCCCGCAACCTGGGTGTCCTCCTAGACTCGCAGCTATCCCTGGAAGATCACATAGGAGCTGTGACCAAGGGGGCCTTCTCCCGGGTTCGACTGGTGTGCCAACTACGACCTTATCTGGACCTGGATGCCTTACGTACAGTCACCCATGCACTTGTGACCTCTCGCCTAGACTACTGTAACGCTCTCTACATGGGGCTGCCCTTGAGATCCACTCGGAAGCTTCAACTGGTGCAAAGTGCAGCTGCACGGACACTTTTGGGGGCCTCCCGATACTCCCATATCACAGCTCTCCTCCGTGAGCTGCACTGGCTTCCGGTTGCCTTCCGAGTGAAATTCAAGGTGCTAACAATGACATACAAAGCCCTACATGGCATGGGTCTGGACTACCTACGGGAGCACCTTCTGCCAACGTCAACACCCCTCTGTCCTGTGCGCTCCCACAGAGAGGGCCTCCTCAGGGTGCCACCGCTCAAGGAATGTCGGCTCGTGGCCCCCAGGGGGAGGGCATTCTCAGTGGGTGCACCAGCCCTCTGGAACTGCTTGCCAACCGAAATCCGGATGGCCCCCGACCTCCGCACCTTCCGGCGCTATTTAAAAACTTACCTGTTCCAGCAGTCCGGCCTGGCCTGATAGCTCTTGGGGTCTCAGTTGTTTTTACTATTGTTTTTCACTATTGTTCAATCTGTATACCTACCTTACTCTGTACACTGCCCCGAGTCCCTCGGGAGAAGGGCGGTTTATAAAAACAAATAAATAAAATAAATAAATAAATAAATAAATAAATAAATAAATAAATAAGGAAAAAATAGTGTAAATCCCACTGCTATCACCTTTCGTCTCTCTACGTGCATACCAACCTCCTAGCTGCCCACATTTTTCTTGCCCAATTTTAAATTATCAGAGAAATACTTGGATGACAATAGCATTAATAAATGCTGTTTGCAATGACTAGACATCCCTTCCTGAAAATGTCTTTTGCTGGTAAAGAGATATTAAAAGGTATATTCTGGGGGACAGTAGCAGGAGCAGCCTATCCCTATGGGAAAAGGACACTGCACACAATAGGACTTGGGTTTGGTGTACTACGCTTTTATTTTCTCACATTTCCTATATTTTCTAGGAAACATGTAATATTCCTATTGCTGCTTATTCCTTAATAAAAGCCTTTTACTTGCTTTTACTCATTTCTAAAATTTGATATTGCATTCTGTGGATGGACAGTAACGGTGTACAATTCCACAGCTGAAAATATGACAAACTCTTCTTTAGAAGCCATTAAAGGAACAAACATTTGAAGAAGGAGCACTGTCTTTTTATATTTAAATTATTTGTATCCATGGATGCCAGACTTTCATAGGAAACGGCTTTAAAGAAGAAAAAGGAGGAGGGAAAAAAACCTAGTATCTCTAATAGAGCACGCTTTTTGGAATTCCTCTATATCACATTCCTACATCTCATGCATTTCCCAAGATGCTTCAATGTCATTCTGAAATGGTTCACATTTTTCAGAGCAGTCATACTCAAGGACAACAATAAGATATAAAGCTAGGGTTGTAACAGGAGGTTACATTGATTGGAGGAGTTGGCAAGCACCAAAATAATCAATACTCAGGCAATTAATGGCTCTCTAAGTCTTTCATGTTGGATGTACTGTATCTGATGCTGGTTGGGTGGGCTTCTGTTGATACAATTTTTCACAAGTTGTGCTCCGGGAAAATACAGAGGTGTGCAAGATCCTGTCTTCTCTAAAAGCTGTAGCTTATTAGTATCAAAGCCACAGATTATAAAATGCACATTCAATTTCTTAACCAATTAATCCTTAATCTTGATTTAACCCCATTTAGCATTTCTGTTTTAGTAGAAATCAGTTGTTTTATTTTTACAGGCCAAGTTATACCACATTTTCCTTGGGTTTCTCTTGCATTCTCCATTTCATATTAACATACTGTAGCAAACCCATCAAAAGAGGCCTGATACCATTCTTGATTTACACTACAACTTAAACTGCTCACTTGGTACAAAAAGCTAATTTCTGCACCACACTGTTTTCAAAATGTTATTATTTTTGAAAATCACAACTGGGGTGTCCAAATAGCTATAGTGGGTTCTACCGTACATTGGAGAGAAGTAAAGGACTTTTATTGCCATACCAAAATGGCAGTTTTGCAGTAAGAAAAGAGATGTTATTGACACAAAAAATATTGTTACCTTATACTGTGATTTGTGCGACCAGTCAGGTCTAAAGAACAGAAATGAAATATGTTTTTAGCAGAAAATCCTCATTGCAAGAGCATCCATAAGTTTATACAAAACAGATATTTGGGGAGACTAGCAGTGGGAAATGTCAGAAATGTTAGAAGCTTCTTCTGCCTGCAGTTGAAGAAATATAGACTTCTGACACAGACTTAGAAACCTGATAAAGAAATATCTGGCTTTCAAAAAACCAAAGATGTCCTCCAAATGGTGACTTGTAATTTATATATTTAATCATCATATTATATCAATATCTCACTTTTCATAAAGGAACTTGCAATGGCATACCATGTTCTTTCACACAGAGAACTTCTGTGACCAAGAGTGGTCTAGAACTCAGGTCTCCCTGTTCATAACTAACATCTCAACTGCTACACCACATTGTCTCTTATGTTAAATTTAAATGTAATTAAAATAAATTTACAAACATTTAACACTAATCTACAGTGTTAAAACCTTTAATAGGAAATTTATCACATTGTACCTAAATATAGCTTAGGTTAATGAGTAGCTTCTAAAGGGTCTGTTTGAAATATCTCAAATTAAGTGCAGTCATAACAGTGAAAAACATTTTAGTGATGACAGGAAAAAAATAAAAGTTTTACAAAAATAATTGCTCAGACATATTTGTACATGTATGCTTAGAATTAAATCCCATTGTGTTCAATGAAGCTCTGTCCCAGGTAAAATGGTACAAGAATGAGAACCCAACAGAAGATATGGATTTTGGTAGAACATTTGGTAGATGCATAGAATATCCGAGTAGAACATTCCTTCAAAGCAACCTTGAGAAAAAGCAACACCTAACCCTGTTCCCATTTAGTGAACTGGAGGTGTCACAAGATTTTGTTCAGCAATAGTACATTTTGTACCAGCCCACGGCCCACACTTTAAAGGGTGTATGACATGATTAAAACAGGACAATCCTGGTTTATCCTGTTATGGAGGTAGTATGGCATGCTATCACAAGGCACTTCACTGTATTGAAATATTGAAACGTACTTTTGCAAGATAAACCACCTCATTATAGTGCATCACTCACAATCTGCACAGTCCTATTAAAAATAACCTATTTTTGTTTGTTTTATTGCAAAGAACAAAGTAACAAATCAAGCACTGCAACTTAAACGTATTAAGGGGGAAAGGTATTAATAACATAAACTGTTCGTTTTCAATAGAAATGGATGGTATGCTGGCAGAACCTATCCTAATTCAGATCACCAACATTCTGCAAAACAAATACATAGGCAAACCCAGTAGATGCCATCTTGTGACTGTTCCCATCTGAAGTGCTCTCAAGAAAAGGGATCACCATGGGCCAGATGCAGGTGCTTTACGGGCTGGAGAAACATACTCCTGGACAATCGTTTTAGTTATCTGGAGCATGACTACAACCGTGCCAAATTAGTTCATTTGTTAAACGTGTTGATATTGTTGATATTATTTAAATAGAATCTGGGCAAAATAGGCTGGGAAATAATCTAAATCAGGATTACACGATGCAGATGAAGTAGGTGAATTTTTTTCGTCATTTTATAATCTCATGAACTAATCCAATCCCGGAGCTGATTTTCAAGCCAGCTTCTGTGGTGAATAACTACTCAGAAGAGTGATGTTTCAGCAGGACTACACTATAAGAAGAAGAAAAAAGATTAGATCTGTTCCCTGTGTAGATTGGTTGAGGCTGAGATTGTCCATAGTTCTATTTCGTTGGTTAAATTCAGACATATTCAAGTTGCATTTCACATATTTACTAATTTAACTCTTTTTTTTTTTTGCTTTGTTCTGCACTAGACTTAAATTCTTTTTATGAAAGTTTGTTTTTTCTTCTTGAAATATTACACATACTTTCTTTTGTTGCCAGTACAGCCCACTCTCATCAAACATGGACAAAGTTAAAAATATTCTGGAAGTTATATTTTCAGCATCATGCAGCTTGTTTCCTGATAAAATTCAAGTTTATTTTTTTATATGCCAGGTAACCTAGACTGAAGCTGTTAATCCCAAAACCAACTTTCTCAAGGTCCGGATTAGTAAGATTTATTAAGAAAAAGGACAAAGATTTCATTCACATATTGTCCTTTCAAATAATGAAACCTGATAGGCAACTTAGAAGAGAAGAGTTCTGCTTTCTTTACTGAATGGTTTCCATGGAAAGGGAAGTAGATCTATCTCATACCTGATATTTGTCCTGCAAACAGCTCTTCTGGAGGGCAGCTATCTTTTGGGATCAGTCTAGTAGAGAATGTTCTGAGACCCTTTTTGGAGATGGTGATAGAGAAAAGAAACCTGAGAGGAAGACTTATGGAATATGTTGGAATTTAAGTCCCTTGAAATACATATGGTCCTGATGCGTCTGTCATGTGGCAAAGCCACAAAGTCCTGATTTTTGAAGGCAGCTTAAGTTCTTGGGATTTGGGTTCTTTTTAATCCTTAAGTGTACTAAACTTCTACTAATGAAAATTATTTCACTTTTTGTGACTGAAAAGAGATTCCTCTAAAGCAGGGGTTCCCAACTGGGGGGGTGCTCTCACCCCTTGGGGGTGCGAGATGATATTCCAAGGGGTGCAAAAACTTGGCTTTTCAAAATTATAGTGTATATGCATAATTTGTTGCCGTTATTTCGAACTTTTGTAAGGGGTGTGAGAATATATCAGAAGTGTTCTAGGGGTGTGGGGTATAGAAAAGGTTGGGAGCCATCCAGTGGTGGGATCCAAATATGTGAACAACCAGTTCTCTCTGTTGATGCCATTTCTGGAAGTCCATTCTGGGCCTGGGCAACAAAAAATTAGCTACCGGTTCTGCCGAACTGATGCGAGCTGGCTGAATCCCACCACTGGAGCTGCTGCTCTAAAGTTTACAAAAGATCAACAGAGATCATAATGCAGGGGGAAAAGGGTCTGAGTAACAAGGATCACTTTGTAAGTTTTGAACAAGGTTTATCACATACTACTTATATACAGTAATCATTTTCATTCAACCCAAAAGAAAGACATGATTTTAATTTAACTATCCAGAAACATGGTCTTTGCAGCAAAAATAATCTTTTATTGACATTTACTTCTAAAAAGATAAAAATTTGAACTGCTAGGTATTTACTAATTTAAAAGAGAACCGAAAGGAAATAGACTTAGTTCTACTGCTATTGCATCACAAGAAACTATGAAGGACCATATCTGGAGCCTTGCAACAAGCACAGTAAGCCTCAAGGACAACAGAACTTTTGAGTGTTTTATCTCTGCTACAATTCTAGTATGCACGCATCAAAATACTTTTCACTACACAAAATGATGCACCATTATAATCTCTATGATGTATTATTTTTGTTTTCTTCCTGGCTCCAGAGAACTCCAGAAACATGTCCCCATGTTCCCAATTTTATTTACATCTGGCCATAGATAAACCTGTCCCAGGAATCCAGGTCAGATGGTAGAAAAGTATCACACAATTCTAATTCTGTTCAAATGTTATTCTCTGTCAAAATTCCACCCTATGTCATTATTCAATAAATTGTGTTTAGATGATATATAACCTTCTATCTCCATTTGTTTTTTCATCACAACCCAGTGAGACACTGAGCACCAAAATTTACCTGGTAACCAGCATGACAAAATAGGAATTTGAATTGGGTTCTCCCAACCCTATTTTAACACACAACCCTCATTTCAACCAATATTCTCATGTGTTATCTGTAAGTAAATGATAAATAGTGCACAGTCGAGTTTGCTACCAATCAAATTCACCAGCTAAAGCTGGTATAGCTTCAAATTAAGTTAGATTTCTAGTACATTCATGGACATGTATAGCAATAGTATAGAATTAATTCACCACTGCCTTCTGGCCTTGGTTTTTTTTTACTTCTTGATATAGCATTTCCTACAAGACTAGGATTCACCTAGAGCAGAGGTCACCAACCTTTCTTGGTTGGCGGACTGGAGGGAAAGGGAGGGGAAAGCATTTTACGGGGCTGCACCCATGCATGAGATGCAAACAGGGCGGGGCTAGCACTTGCATGATACTCGCTAGCCCTGCACATTCTTATGTACAGCGCCCTGTTTCTGCACACCAAGGTGTGGCAGCATCCCATTTTCGCACCCTGAGGTGTGACGTTGGCCTGTTGTCATGCAGCATAGCAGCATGGCATCCCATTTGCACATTGTGGCACAGCATTGGCCCAAGGCATGGCGGCATCCTGTTTTCATGCCCCAAGGCACGCCAGTGGCCCATTTTTGCACCGTGCGGTGTGGGGCCCTGTTTTTGTGCCCCGGGGCTGCGGCGCTAGCATGGGTAGGTGTGTGTGCACATACACGTGCACTTACTGGCCAGCCTGTCCCACGGGCTGGTGGCCAGCAGCCCACAGCCCACTACCAGGCCGCAGCCCACAGGTTGGGGACCCCTGACTTAGAGCATGTTCTTGTTGACATGTTGGAAGACACTGTCATTTAGAAATATCAGCTGTAAACCTTATCTGGTGAGTTTCTAATCAACATATATTATAGAAAACCTTTTTCCAGACTGAGGGCAGCAGTGGGCCTTTCAAAAAACCCCATAGGTGTTGCATGGACTGAAACAAGCACAAAACAATGATCACAGTAGAGACCTCTCTTGTAGTGCTTTTCATTCTGTGCTGGATGCATATACTAGTCCATGAAATTCTCCCCCCAAAGTGATTTCTTAGTGTCCATTACCTTGCTGAACATAAAACAGTGCTAACATAACCTACAGGCAAAATCTGATTTTTTGATTGATTATGTTAACTTTAGCTAATTCTGTTCTGTGATTCCTTTAGTCATAGATGGAATCAACAACATTGTTAGCTCTAATTTAATTGCTTACTCTTGCCTTTTTTTTAAAAAAAAATAAGATTCTGAAATAAAGACTTTCTGATACCTAGCTTGATTCATACTTTGATTAAATATTATTTATGGTAGCTTAAGAATTAAAAAAGAATACAGAGAGAGAGAAAGAGGGAGAGAGAGTGCATTTCAGGCTTAAATCACAAGGAAGCATCGTCTAACATTCATACCTAGAATATTGGTATAAAATTAATAAGGTGGGTTTAAAGCAGATGAATGAACCACAGTATACAGAGGGCAAGAGTTCAAACATGAATACATATTTATAGCTGTACTTCTCAAAATCCATGAAAGCAAGTGATTTCTTGCTTTCATGCAATTTAGAAGAATAGAAAAATGAACTCTGTTTGAAGAGCTATACTATAAAGAAGCTTCTTCATTAAAGTTGGGAGTATCCAAAAGAAAAAATGTGGGGAATATCTAAATGGAAACAAATTGAATGACTTTTTCCCTACATTTCAGCTTCTTTACCATGGTGGCACAGTGGTTACACAGCAGTATTGCAGGCTAACTCATTGCTGACTGCCAGAGTTCAATTCCCACTGGATCAGCGTTGACTTAGCTTTCCATCCTTCTGAGGTCGGTAAAATGTGGACCCAGATTGTTGGAGGCAATATGCTGACTCTGTAAACCCCTTAGCAAGGGCTGTAAAGCACTGTAAAGTGGTATATAAGTCTAAGTGCTATTGCTATTTCCCATTCCTAACCAAGTGATGATACAGCTATATAAAAAAGATTCCTCCTGATCAAGCAAAATTTAATCTATTTTTGTTGATCTTATTGCTTTTTATCAGCTTGGCACTTTATAGTTCTTACTGTGGCTTTTGATATTATCAGTGTCTATAGGAATTGCCTTATTCACATGACATATTCAAAAATAAGGGTTGTGAGTTTTTTTTTTGCAGTTATTAGATGCAGTTAAACTACTTCTAATACATCAGAATCCATAATCATAATCCATGCTGACCTTCCAGCTTCAAACACTTGTTGCCACATATTCAGTGGCAAAAAGGTTCTTTAGTTGAATAACATGCACATGGTATCAATTCTGTAGAGGCTGTGCATCTGGATTAGTTCAATGTGATGTATATGATAGCATCTTTGCAATTATATTTAGTTAAGAATTCATCCATTAGGCTTAGAACTGGCAATATTAATACACCGTAGCAATGTCTGTCTGTAATGTGCTTATATCTTTATTATGCTATGTCATGGTTATTCCTCAAACAAGATTCTGATCTTCCCCAAATCCAATTCAACTTAAAATCCAATTTGATTCTTTCTCTTTAAATCTCTCAATCACTCTTTGAAATCATCAGTTTTAGGTATTTTCATATGAATTTTCAAAGAAAGATGAGAGTGAAATTGCCCCAAATTCCATAAGGTTTCATTTTTTTCCTTTTTGTAAGATTTCAAGCATTTTTGAGAAGACATCCATTTTTATCCTTATAAATGTATGTGAAAACTATTGAAGAATAATGGTTTTTCATATATTATCCAGTGGGAATTTCTGGCAGTGACAATGAGCCAAGAAGGATAAAATAATGTTTAAAATGTATAGAACTGTAGAAAAGCAGGAAACAAAAGAAAATATTTTAAGTAGTTTTATTATATGAGTCAGCTATTAAATGTAGCAGTTCTTGACAAAACTATGCAACGGCTATAGGATTTAAAACTCACCCAGTTTCTAGCCACAGGATTCTCTCTCTCTCTCTCTCTCTCTCTCTCTCTCTCTCTCTCTCTCTCTCTCTCTCTCTCTCTCTCTCTCTCTCTCTCTCTCTCTCTCTCTCTCTCCTGCAAAAATTTGTCCCACAGCTGGCTTTAACTCAATTTACCCAACCTACGATAAACTCCAGAAATGTCGGAGTAGAACTCAGAAAAAAGAAAACTAACCAAAGCAGATGCTTTCACTGTGAATTCTGAGCATTATAGTTCTATACACAAGAGGGCATTCTGTTGAAAACTCTTTCAAAATAGCAGTCTATTTTTGGGTACATTTTCTAATTCATTCATAATCTTAAAAGAATTCAAAGTGATGTCAAAAAGAATCTCTCTTGGCCGTAAAGCAACTCTTTAAAATTAAATCAAAATGACATACAATTAAAAAGCAATCATTCTCCTTTATTAAAAAAAGGTTATTCTTTCATTATTAGCTTCCTTGGTACAACTATTCCATAACAATATGCAATTCTCAATGAAGCTTCTAGCTGTAAGTTCTAACCATGGTTATCAGCAAGAATCCCGGCAAGATTTCTGGAGCAAACTCTGAGCCACATTTTACCATTCAACAATTTGTTTTTAAAAGATCCATTTGTGTGCAAATGCTAACAAGATTTGTTTTATTGTATGCAATTGTTACACAATCCTTATTATATTTCACTCCTGACGTCAGCAATAAACAATAATAGGATTGTGAACTATTGCTCTTCCTAATAAAATTATGTTTCTTCCCTACATTATAAATCTAATACCTATTACATAAGCACCCATAAAGATATATCACTGACATTACCTTTTTAATATAAATAGAGCATTACATCTCTCAACAGTAAATATCCAGATTTATTTGTACACATTAACTATGAGTAAGATTAGATCATGAGTTAGTAGAAGGTAAAGATGGAAAGTATTGTTAATTCTAATTTGACTATTTTTTTATCCACGTCAAATACTTTATTCTTCTTTTAGAGTAGTTTTTTTCTATTTAAAGTATTTTTCCTAGAATTTTTCAGGCATTTTAACACTAAGCTTGGAAGTTAAGAATCTAGGCAAAAGAGTAGTACAATCAAAATTATAGCTAGCAATTTATGCTTAAATCCAGTTGATTCACCAAAGTAAATACTTCCTGCCCTCTGATTGCATGATTTTGTGGACCTTGCAAGAGTTCATATAAAGCTCTTGTGCTTGCTTGCAAAGAAATATCATATCAACTGACAGATTAGCTGAACATGAATATCTGAAAAGATAAGCAGCTGGGCTATTCTCATTTCAGTCTCAGTAATTTAAATGCAAGGAAGCTTTACATAATTCTCCATTACTAGAAAAATTGTTTGAACTGTCCATTTAAGATAGGATCCAAAATCACTTGACACATTGAGTCTTCATTACCTAGACAGGGAATGAAAACTCAGACAACCAATATAGCCATAGATTTCTTAAAAATATATAATTGCAATAATTATTAAGAACAAAATGAAAATTTATATTCAGACAATTAGGAAAAACATATTGCATACAGAACAATTCCACAGCTGCAGAGAAAATGTAGAAAAACTTTCTTAGCAAGCTTTTTTCTGGAGAAGCAGCAAAGCTGGAATCAGTTCATCTATAGCAGACCTACAGATGTCCCTTGGCACTACAGGAACAAAAAATCATGTCACTGATTGAACTAGACATTGTGAAAGAGATACAATAGTTGTTTAGGGTGTAGGATTAATATTGACATTCAAAAGCCTTGAGATTTGGGAGTTTCAGAGGTATTTGCATGCATAGTAACAAGAATGCTTCCCACTACATGTATGTATGGAGGGCAGTCACAACATATAGACATTCCTGTAGCATTGTATACACTGAACATTTTTTGTGGCAGCATTGTGTGTGGGTTTTTTCCCCATTATTCAACATCTCAATCTTAAAATTCTTTCTAGTATTCTTGGTGGCTGTTCACCATTTCTGGACTTTGGGAAGATGCTGATAAAAGCCTAGTGGGACTGTCATTTGGGGATGATTTGAAAATGTGCATGGTGGTGTTTTTTTTTTTGCTAGCATCATTCCTCCTTTTTTATTCCTAAACATCTTCATACTTTAAACATCCAAAATGCTGTGGCTTTCCCTGAGCTCGTGATATAAAACAGCGGGTATAAAGAAGCTGCTTGCACGAGCTTAATTTTTCTGCAAATGTATTAACATGACATAATTAACATGAGTTAATTAACATGAGATAAGCTTTGCAAACTTATTAGCACTTGCAAACAGAGCAGAACTGACAAATATTTCAGTCTACATTTCCAGCTTTAAAGTATGCGTGGCTTTAATGAATTTAACATACCTGAATATTGGGTGCAATTTAAGTCTTGCTGAAATCAATGGTTCTTAAGTTAGCCATGACACACGCATCCCAATGATTTAAATGACACCAAGGCATGTTCAATTTAGTCTGGAATAGTTGATTTTTGTTGTTTTGATTTCAGCACTCATCTATGTGGCATGGGGGAAAACTTGAAGGACGAAATAGATTTCATATAAGCTGTGTGGGGCTTATCAGACATTAAAATCCTATTGGAGGGTCATTTAATTTTTCAACTAAATGTTCAAACCCTACATTTTCAATACACATATATTCATTTCCCCATACAAGTGCTTCATAAACTCTTTTTAAAATTGTATTTTATTTTGCCATTAACGATCCTGAGTTAACATTTTCCTATAATTTATGGAGAATGTAAACCAACGTTGATTTTAGATAATAGCTTTTTCATGGAGAGGTATGTTTGTTTGTTTTTCATATTTCTTAACCACTCATCTCCCTCAGAGTGTTTATACACACACATACAAACACACAATTTTGATTTGCAAAATTCTTTCTGCTTCTCTCAGACTTAAAAAGAACAAAAACATACTAGGATTGGGCCCACACAGGATATAATAGTTTCAACAAACCTCAACAGGGTAGCTGCATTGTTGTGTGTTTTATTTATTTATTTATTTATTTATTATTTATTTATTATTGGACTTATATGCCGCCCTATCTCCCAGAGGACTCAGGGCGGCTAACAGCAATAAAAAACAACAGTACAAAAGTTAAGAAAAAAAATAAATAACAGCCCCAAATATTAATTACACAGTTAAAAATTAAAACTTTTAAAAACCCATCATCAATCCAGGTCAGCCTGATGGAAAAGGAACATTTTGAGGTCGCGGCGAAAGGACCGTAGGTCCGGGGTCATCCGAAGCTCAAGGGGGAGTTGATTCCAAAGGGCTGGCGCTCCCACAGAGAAGGCCCTCCCCCTGGGGGTTGCCAGCCGACATTGTCTGGCCGATGGCACCCTAAGGAGGCCCTCTCTGTGTGAACGCACTGGGCGATGGGAAGTCGTCCCCGGCAGCAGACGGTCCTGCAGATATCCCGGGCCTAAGCCATGTAGGGCTTTAAAGGTAAGTACCAGCACCTTAAATCCCGCCCAGAAGACAACCGGTAGCCAATGCAGCTCACGCAGGAGGGGTGTAATATGGGAGTATCGGGATGCTCCCATCACTACCCGCGCGGCCGCATTCTGCACCAGCTGGAGCCTCCGGGTGGTCTCCAAGGGCAGCCCCATGTAGAGAGCATTGCAGTAATCTATCCGAGAGGTAACGAGTGCATGAGTGACCGTACGTAGGGCATCTCGGTCCAGATAGGGGCGCAACTGGCGCACCAGGCGAACCTGGGCGAATGCCCTCCTGGCCACGACTCCAATATGATCTTCAAAACTGAGTCGTGAATCCAGGAGGACGCCTAAATTGCGCACCCTATCAACAGGAGGCAACACCTCTCCCCCCATAACCAAAGATGGAACCTCTTGGACAAGTCAAGATGCCAGTACGTAAAGCCACTCAGTCTTGGCCGGGTTGAGCTGGAGCCTGTTCTTCCCCATCCAAATCCATACCACTTCCAGGTACGGATTTAATATTTTAAGCCTAATTTACTGTTCTAGCTTATAGCCTAGAACAGGGGTAGGCAACCGTGGCTCTTTTATGACTCCTGGACTTCAACTCCCAGAATTCTGGGAGTTGAAGTCCACGAGTCATAAAAAAGCCAAGGTTGCCTACTCCTGGCCTAGAACATCAGGCTTTCAAAAACATGATAGTTGTGTTAAACATAAGCACTAGACCCCATCAGATAACCTAATTTTCTGGCAGGAAATGTTGAAAGTTGTTCTAATAATACACAGTAAGAAGGATGTGCTGGCTTTGTCCCAGTGACATGTTTTGGAGAAGGGTTAAGATGTCATGCAAACCAGGCACTACGGTTTTAGGGAGGATTAGGTTTAGCTCCAAATAGCATGAGGACTCCCATTTCTGTCCATGGTGTTGCTAGCCTTTAAAAAATAAAGACAGCAGTTTCCCGCCTTCCCTTGCTGTGAAATTCAAAAGCCAATCTCCGTTAGATTGGGATATTTTGTAATACTAGAAGGGGTGACTGAGTCATCTATGTTGTATGAACATAGCCCAGGTTTCACAAGAAAATGGAACTCACACAGAATATCCAAACTGATTCTCTGCTTGTCTCGTCGGCCATGCAGATGCCAGTTTATACAAGCAGCTCATAGTCAACAGATTTCGGACTTTATAAGGGGGACATTCACAAAAGCCCCCTTCTGTCTGACCTCACTAGGTATGAGCGCATAATAAATAGATAAAGCTCCTGCTTCTCCTCAGCCATAATCAAGCAAATACTCTTTGCTTAAAGGAGGAGACCAAATGTGGGCCTCAAATCTTCAGTGGTTCTTTCATCCAATACTTTTGGAAGTCAAAATGTGTCTGGGAGCAGCTCAGGGCAACTTTAAACATGGAAGCCTGCTCTGGCCTATTTAGATGTTGGATGAAAGGTTTGTATGAATAAGCCTCTCTGTCCTTCTCCCCTTCTTCCCACCTCCCTGAACCCTGACTAATGTCTTGAAGGGAATCGTTACATGTTTGATTTTCAAGTAGATGGCAAAGATGCCTTCCCCATCTGTAAAAACAGAGGGAGGGCAGGAAGGAGTCCTGGGGAGAATGTTCACTTTAAGGGGGGGGAGGATCCCCAGACTGCTGTTTCTTTGGTGGAAGAGAGAGAGAGGGAGAGAAAGGGAGAGGCAAAGGGAAAAAAAAATCCACAGAATGAGGCTTCAGCCTTGGCACCTGCTCCAGAACCTTCCTGATGAAGCAAAGGTTGTCTTCATTAAGAGCATTAATATTCATGTGGCATGGTAATTTTGACACAGAAAAGGTCTCTGTAACCTTTTCTTGTGTTAGAATTTTTTACTTCTCAAGGAAATTACAGTCCAGCAATGACTTAATTAATGCTGGGTTTCTTCAGCAGGTTTTGAAGAGCTGTCAGTTTCAGCTTGCCGTGGCTGTCAACGGGGTGAAGTCTCTAGCTAGATAGATTGAAGGGAGGGAGGGAAGACACTCAAGTTCCAACATGGATCCACGCTGGGGGAGGGGGGAGGGGGATAGAGGGAAAGGGAAAGTCACCTACATCTCCAGTGTTAGCTTTAATTAGCAACCTGCTTGCCTTAATAAGAGGTCATTTAATATTGGTCGGTAGTACATAGCCTGCATTAAACAGCCCGTTTTCTTTCAGCCTGTTTCTCTAATCCATTATTTTCAATGAATCAAATCTTTCCATTTTATTTGGGGGAGAATCATACTACTTCCCTTTTGCTATGAGACTGGGTGGGGAGGAATGGACAGAATGATTTAAAGGAGGCGTGTCCTCGGGAACAAATAGCAAAGAAAAGAGGGGCAAGATTTTGACTTATCCTTCCCCACTGAAAGCAGAAAAAAGAAATAATGGCCAACGCTATTTGTAAAATAATGTTTCCTCTCTGCTCTTCCGTTTTATCTTACAACTGGTTTCTTTTATTACAAATGGAATAAACTTCCAAGACTAGAGGATAGGTTATTTAAGAAGGAGATAATTATTGGGAAGATTGATATTATCACTAAGGTTGGTTGCATAGTCAGACCAATGTTTAGAGTGGATTTGGCATTTTTATCCACATATTAGGTCCTTCCCAAGGAGCTACGATGGGCAGATATGGTTATTTGATGGAGTTAAATATATTGTCACAAGATAAACGCTTCCAAGTAAAGCTGGCTTTTGCAATTGAATGATGGTGATTTTATCAAAAGTCTATGATGTTCAAGTGGTGTGCAATATGTTTTGGGATTGCATACAATTGCATCACTACTGGTAGAATCCTTGCTTTCTTTTGCCACAGTCATTCTACTTCTATTTGCAGATCTTTGTGTTTTGCAATTTCTTCCTCTTCTGTCCTGCTGCCTCCAGCTATTGCAATGTCCCCTATCCAGATACGTTTGTGTTTCAGTTGTAAACTCTGAGGTGTGGTGTGGCAGACACTTGTCTGTCTGAATTTTAAAGTCCCAGAGGCAGTTTAGTTTCTCCATTTTCTATTACTTTGCCTATTTTGCGATCTCACCAATCCTTGCTCGCAGGGAAAGGGTCTTTCTTGCAGATATTCCATCACAACAATGTTGCTACTTTGCTATGCCTTTGTTTGTAGTCTGTTTGTAAGATTTTTTGCAGCAGCAGCAGCAGCAGCAGCTAAATAATTGCTTCTTTGACTTCTTTGCTGAGGCAGCCTTTGCTGTTTTCTCAATTCCAACTTTATACACATTTGGTTCTTAAGACCTCATCTTGTGCAACCAGAATTAGCCCCTCTGTTTGTTTTCTGCTCTTAGCTATTGCCAGGTCTTGTTGTTATCTGATTTGTCTGCTATATTTTTTTTAATGTACTAGCCATGTAATTCATTACCTTGCCAGCGCTGTTTTCTAGTCTTCATTTGGGTCTTTCTGGGAGGCCACTTTGGTCTCTCTGGAATTCAGCAAGCTTTCATGATACACTAGCTTCTTCGCTGTCCTTCAAATAATCTTTGAATGGTCCTTTTTCTTCTTCAATTGTCTGGAGGACTCGCAACATTCCATGCCCACCTATTTTCCTTGATAAGTAGAGTTTGTCAACATCTCTGCATGGATGAAGGACATGATTCATTGTCATCATGTTTCTGGTCTTCCTATCCAAGGTTTTTAGTTCTGCTTGAATCCAGTCCCCTATTCCAGCCATATATTTAATGACCAGAATTGCCCAGGTATTAATCGCCTTGGTGGTATTTTCTCCACTGAGTTTAGACTTTAAGATCTTAATAATAATAATAAAGTTGGAAGGGACCTTGGAGGTCATCTAGTCCAACCCCCATGCTCAGGCAGGAAACTCCTATACCATTTCAGACAAATGGCTGTCCAGCCTCTTCTTAAAAACTTCCAGTGTTGGAGCATTCACCGCTTCTGGAGGCAGGTTGTTCGACTGGTTAATTGTTCTAACTGTCAGGAAGTTTCTCCTTAGTTCTAGGTTGCCTCTCTCCTTGATTAGTTTCCATCCATTGCTTCTTGTCCTGCCTTTGGGCGCTTTGGAGAATAGCTTGACTCTACTTTCATGATGTATTCACTTCTAGCCTCCTTCTTCACTTCCGTGTGCTTCAGTGTTGTCAGCTTGAAGGATACCCAGGTATTTGTAGTGATCTTCTTCCTCCAGATTCTTGACGTTACTTTCATAGCAAATCTTGCATCCTTCATTTTTTTACTATTTTTCTCCTGTTAATAGTAAGGGTGGCACATCTTTTCTGTCTAAACTCCAGTATTCCATTATTATTTAATTACCTCTTGTTTTTTTCCATTGTTGTCTCCACTTTCTAGATAAGTGTGAATCTGCAGTAAACTATCATCCAGGAATCCACAGAACTCACTTTGTCCATTTTGTTGCAGGGAGGTGGAGCAAAGTGAAATTACAGCTGCCATGTCAGAACTACCAGGATATTTAGTGTAGAAAGATTTTCAGGGGGGAAAAAAGGTGCTAGCAAAGCCAATTCAACCAATAATTGTTTCACAGAAACAGCTCACAAAAGCTTAAGTACATAATAAATAAGTTGATTGCAAAAATAAAATTAAAGCGTAATGAGGTTTAAGAGCCAATACAGAGATCATTGGGCAGAATATCAGAGCTAGCTTGAGAAGTTTGCATTTTCAATAAACCCTTGAGCACATTTTTGTGGAATGTTTGATTTAAAAAATCAGATTTTTGTTTCTATCCCATTAAATCAGTACAAGCCAACTGAATACCATGATAATGGGAACAGAAAATAAAAATAAAGCTCACATTTTACAACAAAATTCATGGTGCAGAGTTGACTCCTAAAAGCCGAATGAATTGACACATTTTTTGATTTTTTGATATTCTTTTCTCTTTCTGATATGGGAGCAGTGAGTGATATCCCATTATGATTTTTTAATTACTGTAACATAAAAGCTGTACAGGATTTGGCATGATAGAAAGCAAAATGCAGACATGATCCATATGTCACAAGGTTTGGGTGTTATTTCAGTTTAAAAATAATGATTTGGATATTTGGAAGCTTACTGAACTATGTTCCTAATAATTAATGATAAATAATTGTAATTAGCCTGACATTGCATGATCTGAGATTACTATACTTGTCTACTTAGTACAACAGAAATTCACTGTTGTTTAAAGCATAGAGTGGAGGATCAGTTAAACTAAAAACAATATCTTAGGAAGTGGATTTCACCTTTTGCCTTAGATCATTTTTGTAATGAAAATCGACTATTGAAAATACCCCATTTTAAAAAAATAAAGACATATTTGTGTTTGTCCAATGTTTGTGTGTGTGTATTTTCATACGAGACTAATGTCATTAAAGTAACATTGGGATTGAGTGAATTTTAAATCTCTTACTCATGATTTGCTCCTCCACCACTTAATACAAACATTTCAAATAGTGGAAATCAAATTAGGGATCCTTAATTGTTAAATAGAGTTTTACTTTACATTTACAATACGTAAATGAATGTGATATTTCAGCCTCAGTAAACTAAGGCTCAGACAAAAATTGGGGAAAAAACAATATTTTGAATTGTTCATAAAGTTATTGCAAAATCTCAATGGATTGTGATAAAAGCTAGACATGTGTAAGTTTTGAAACCTGGATATTTTATTAAAACTATGTAATATATCTCTTAGATTAATAAGGACATTTAAGGATTTTAGTTCTGATGCAGTAATAAGTAAGCTCTAAGAGTCATCAATGAGTTTATTACTGTAGGTAAAATATTCTGTTGTACAATTAGGTTTTAAATATACTTTTTTTCCACAAGTTCCTCTGACTTTGTTTTGTGGGTTGATACAGAAAACTCAACAAAGTTATTCTATGAGATTATTGATGGTCTGTTGTGCGCATACAAAGAAATCGTTTCCGTCAGGATAACTTTTTTAACAAACTGAGCCTCTACATTTGGCAAACTGGTATCAGCTGGGTAGTCTCCACTGGGCTAAATAATTTGCTTAGGTTTATCAAATAATTTACTCTAGTGGCTGAATATTTTTAAAAGATCAAAATTATTTCAATTGTAGGTTTTCCTCAGATTTATTAAATAATTTTCTATAATTTGTAGCTGGGTGTATGTTGATTTTTTTTTAAAAAAGATAAAAATTATTTAAATTTTAAGCATAGACATTTTTCTAGTTTCCCTCATACAAGCATAGTGAAATTTAGTTGGACCAACTTTTATTATGAGCATTATAAGCAAAGGTTTGATGTGGTTGTGGGTATACAAATTCTATTACATGCAAGTTTTTAAGGCCAAACTTGATTTTAAAACAAACTTGCAGATGTCCTTTTGTAATTTGGAATCTGGAGCAAATGCTCAAAGCTCATAAAAATATCACAGTCCATTCACACCACCAAACATTTTTTGACTATTCATATATGCATAGATGGAAAAACTAGGATTTTTTAATATACTATAAACTATAAAGAGGCTTTGCCTAATGTTCTTATCTGAGATGAGGTCACAAAATTCCAGCAAAGTGTCTTTTCTGTTATGAGTTCTGTTATGAAATCCATAGGGATTTCCCTCAGGAACTGCAATATGGCCTCACCTCAAATGTTAAAGCCACTCTCTGATTATTCTTGTACACCAGGAGTCTTCAAACCTGGACCTTTTATGACTTGTGGACTTCAATTCCCAGAATTCCTCAGCCAGCAAGGTCCAAGTTTGAAGACCCCTGTTATACATAGTAGAATTCTTTTCCTGAGGCCAGACTGATAGTTCTCATTTTGAAGTGGGGAATTTGACATACAATTCCTCTTCCCAAAAGTTGAAGATCAGTACTCCAATATGCATGGCATAGTTGGGTGGATCAGAGTTGAGAATCCTCTCAGAAATTCAGAGATTGAGACTGGTCTATTTTTTAAGTTTACACATGCGCATATGCCCCACACGTTTTTGTTTCTTTTTTATTTCTCCTATTTTTCTTTGGATAGTAGGGTTAGGTTTTTTCTTTTAAAATAATTTTCCTTTTTTCTTGGTTTTTCATGCCAGTCTGCAGCTGCATGTTAGGGTTGTTGAAATACTATTGCTCATAATGGCCTAACAAGACCATAAGAATTTATTCTGAAATATATTATTATAACACTAGGTTGAGTGGGATTTTTAATACATTTTCTAAATAATCTGTCATGTACTGTGCAATCTGTTGGCACTGGAGAATATCTCATAGCACTACAAGTAGAGCTGTATTTTTAATGTCATTACATAACAAAATAAATATTTTATCTTTCCTGTGCATAATAGAGTAATTAGAGAGCACAGCATAATGGATTAGTACACATCAGTGATGCATATTAATCACAGTATGGAGACAGATCACTACAAGTTGCAGTAGAAATTCAATGAGTACCCACTTATATACAAATGTGTAAAACATAAATAGCGCCGTCTTTGTATTTCATGGACATCTCATTTGTCTATAATTTGGAAGGAGCCGCATAATTCCCTCTGGACCATAAGACTGGCGTGTATCAGGTTCAAGATTCGTAGACAGCATTTCGACTTAAGTGCATCTGTATAATAACATGGACAGGAAAGACTCAAGCTGACGGCACTGATACTATATGGGAGCCACATTTATTCCTCCTTTGGACACATCTGGATGTGCGTGATTTTAATGCATTCTATATGAAGCAATTCTTGAAAAAGATTCTTAAAAACTATTGCCTAAGTTCAAAATGCCACTGCTACATTATTAACTGAAGCAGGCTACAGGGAACAGATGTCAATTTGTAAACAGTTCTTTTACTTCTAAACAGGGCTTCCAGAACCAGGCCTAAGTATGGAGTTAAAATCCAGAGCATCAAAGCAGGAGCAAACTTTTTGTCTCCTTAGGAATGCAGGTTATATAAATTACCTGATGATCTGAAAAACTTTCTTTTCTAGATGAAGACCAATTTTATTTGCATGTAAGAGAAGAGAACTGGATGGTGGATTTATCACCAGCAAGTCATAGACCCCTTATTGCTGTTACAGGATGTGAATAAAATATGTTTTTGATGGAACAATTCATATAGTTAAATCGATAATAAAATCTTGGAATGAAAGGGAAGAGCAAAATCCATTTCTACGTCCATTTTACCCTCAGCATCTTTGTCCCCCCCCTTTCAAGTAGCACAAATTAATTACAAAACCAAACATTTTTTAAACACTTTCAATGCTACCTGACATGGCAATTTCTTGAATGTGGAAAATTAGAAAGAAGATTATCTGATATAAATCACAGTGGGGACAATTCAGTTTTGGAGAATGGGGAAAGGGGTGAAGAACACCAGCAAATGGTAAATGCAACCCAAATGTTAAAATATTTCCCCATATCAAACTCCTCTTTTCACTCTTCACACTGATTGTAATGTCTCATTTAGATCAAGTTTTCCCATGATTGATTTTCTTCTCATAATTTTAACACTCTGCTGTTGTTTCTCATTTCTCTCTTCATTTCTTAGCCTCTGTGATCTCTGATTTTTTCCCCTCTCCAATAGCAGGTTTAGATGCTTGAATGAGACATCCAACCTTTTAAAGAAATCATTCATTTTGTTTAAAAGGTTGAATATGTCATGATAAGTTTGATGAGGCTGATATTAAAAACTAAATGTTCATTTTGATTGTGTTGGGGGGCTAATATTAAAAAAACACCCCTAGGTCTGCAAGAAAAACAGGCATGTAGAATGCCAATGGAGTTTTTTGGGCAGCACATGTTCCTTTGTTCTTTTTCCCTGCTTTTTATTTCATAAAATAAATCCAGAAGCAGTTATGAGTTGAAGCACAATAACTAAAAATCCGAATATTTACAGTATATATATATTGTCATCAGTTTGTTTGTTCTTTTTCTTCTTATTTTGATGTAAAGAACTAATTGAAATACATATATTAGGAAGATATATGAAGAAAATCTAAAGATAACAGAATTTTTTGTCACATGTTAATGAGGGGTAGCACTTTATTTTTTTTTTTACATTCTGATGTAGCTCAATCTAAGCCAGCCTAATCATACATTAATTTAACACATCTGATTTGTCCTTTTGCTCAAAACTGCTACAGGTTTTTTTGCTGACACTTTTCTTGGTATTAATGTACTGTATCCTGGTATCTTGAATGAATGATCTTGTCTCGAAACTTTCAATTAGGCAAAAGTTTAGATTCAATTCTAAATTAAAGGAAACCCTCAGACAAAACTAAAATTAACAAAATATAATTAATAATGGAACTTGATATATTTTATCATTTCCCTCTTATGCCCTGTTTAAAATTATAGTTCCCTGACACTTTTGGGAGGGGCGGTCTAGAAAATACCAACAACTTTGACAGTCAAATGAGGCCACAAGGCACCTTCAGTTTAGGGGTGAACATTGGATATACTTTTTTTATATTCAGAAGGCATAGATGGGTGAGACATTTTAAATTTAAATTTAAGCATGTTATTAGTGTTACATCCAAATTTAATCCATGGCTTTGGAAGACAACCAGAATTTATTACTGTCAATAGTATTAATTTGTCTTTCATTAAGAAAAGATAGGGATTCCGTCAAAACCAGACAGGGCTGGAGATGGAGAACTCAGAAAGGTGAACTGACAGCAAGCACAAATTCTCCAGCTGGGCAACTTCCAAGAATCTAGAATTTCCATTTTATTTGTAAATAAATAGATAGCTTATACCTGCTGCTCTGGAAGACAATATAGCCTGCATCTCAGTATACTTTAGAGCAGATCAATTGCTTCTAAAGCACTGGGAATAAAAGCTCAGAAACTGCAGGATTGTATTTTAGTGTAACAAATAGTTCTGTAAAAGAAGTAAAACCTTTCAATATGGTATCAATTGCTGTTGTCATCATAGATGAATAGTAAATTGATTCAAAGCATGGCTATAACACCGCAGCTATCAAATGCAAAATCTATGCTATTAGTAGTCTCCAAAACTATGAATCTTCTAAAAACTTTAATGTGCTTGGAAAAGTCAAGAAGCCCTATCTGTTTCAGCCTCGTGAAAAAACAACAACAACCACTGGCTGCATTTCTGCAGAATATCTCTCAGTGTCATCTGTCTGTATGTCTGCTGATGTTTGAAATGTATCCCCCACTTTGCAGCCAATGAGGTTTTTAGCACAAAACTGTCTCATTACAATGATAAAATAGTGGCCAATAATAGAAAGTGATTTAAGTTCGGTTTCTCCAAAGATCCTATCTTTCATTTATCCCTGGCAATATATAAAACTGGTGGAAGTACTCAAGGATGAAGAGGAATAAAAGAAGAGGAAGTGGAACAAGTAGGGTCTTGATGATGATGATGATATTATCCATTGAGTCTTGTCTGATTGGGCCAGGTCTCTCCACATCTTCTGATTTTACACTACTTATTTAAGTTTTTCTATGCTCTGGCTGGTGTCAGCTTTGGTGGTATCCAGCCATTGTGTTCTTTGGTGGCCTGGGTTCCTTTTACCACTAACTTTTCCAAACATACAGTAATTGCTTTCTCCAATGAATTAACCCACATGACATGACCAAAATAAGTGAGATGCAGTTTTGTAATTTTGCCTGGGACTCCTTACTAACATTCAAACCAAAGATCCAGATTAGTTTCCTTCAACCATCCTCTCTGCAATGAACAGGAGTTGAAATCCAAGGGCAGTTCTCAAGAAAGTGACGAGCCACTTGTTTAGTTAGTTAGCTAGGCTGACTGCATTATGTTTATTTGAAATGTGGTATGTGTGTAATTGTTGCCCTGCCTTTTTTTTCCTAATGCAGGAAAACTGTGATTCAATGGAATCTTCATTTAACATATGCAATAGACAAAAATTTGAATACCAGCATCATCTGGAAAAAAAGGTCATTAAAACCAAAGCTTTAATGGGAAAAGATTCTGGGAGACACAGATAAGATGAGAAAGTTAAGGAGGGGACGAAGATGGCCAGGAGGAGCTGAGATGACTGGGGTTTAATAAGTCAGTGAAGGATATTCCACACTATGACAGTGGTTGTAGCAGAGGAGACTAGCACTGATTATATTACCTAGTATGAGTAATGAAAATCTGCAAGAAAACAACCAAACTCAGAGAGTACCAAGGACCCCACATTTCAACCCTGAGTTACAAATATTCTTCTTTAGAGAGGAGATTGCCAAGAAAAGCTACAGTATGCTCTCTTTGACCTCTGATTGCAATACCATAGGACGCTTTGGGAGAGCACTGGGGGGGAAGTATTTGTTTTAAGACTATAAAAAACTTTTCTTGTTCCTTTAACTATAGATCTGGTTCCTCCAGATTCCTCCAAATTATCCATCATAACTAAAAGGGAAGTAGTGAAGTAGTGAACAAATTCTAAATTCTTTTGGCTTGAAAAAAATTCCCAATGCATAGTCCCAATACATAGATTTATGCATGGCAAAATGGCAGACAGATTATCAATGCACAGAACTCTTCAGACTGAACAGCCAGACAGATGAACAGATGTCTCTTCATCCCAAATTATCTGATAAGCTGAAGTTTTGTGATTTCCTTTGAAGCCACCTTGGTAAGAATAGTTACCACTAACATGTATGTAGAAGTTGGAAGAACTTCCAATTTTTTCTGAGATCTAGCTTCATTGAAATGTAAACATGGCATGGGTCCGGAATACCTTGGGGACCACCTGCTGCCGGCGTCGACTCCCCTCCGCCCTGTGCGTTCCCACAGAGAGGGCCTCCTCAGGGTGCCTCCAGTCAGAGAATGTCGGCTGGTGGCCCCCAGGGGGAGGGCCTTCTCTGTGGGCGCTCCGGCTTTGTGGAATCAGCTGCCGGTTGAGCTCCGGATGGCACCGGATCTCCGCTCCTTCCGGCGCGGGTTAAAGACCCATTTATTTGAACAAGCTGGCCTGGCCTGATGGGGAGTTATTTAGGGTTTTAATATTTATATATATTTTCTATTGTTTTTACTGTGGGCAATAATTTAATTCTTTTTTAACTTTTGTATTTTTGTAGTTTTATGATATGCCCTGTTCACCGCCCTGAGTGCTTCGGGAGAAGGGCGGTATAAAAATTTAATAAACATAAACATAAACATAAACTTCTTAACATTTTAGGTAGAGATAGAAATTTTTTCTACTGTCATAAAAAGCATATAGCAAGAGGAACAAGTGGAAACCAGTGTTCTAAGTCAAATTAGGCTTGGTCTGGAAACAAGAATATCACAAAATCTTGGACAAGAAAAGTATTAGCATCTAATGTGAGGACCTCACAACATTCTCTTTCTTCTTTCGCTGTTTTGCAAATCTAATTTTTCCGGTCATTACTCTCACCTTGAGGGACACCACTTGAAATGACCATTTGATGACAGCTTGGTGTCCTCTGTGCTAAGAAAACAAACGAGAAGCTTCATTTTTTTAATCTTAGAGGAAAAGTGCTCCCATTGCTAAACAATTCTCATAATTAACACCTTTCTGTGAAACTTCATCAGAATCCAACAATCACTGAATCACTCAGAGGATGATGCGTACTCTGGTTATCAAATCTGCACGTGTGTTCCTTGATGTCTGTTTGTTGCTATAAGTGGCATTTTCTGCTCATACTTTCTGCTCATATTTTCTGCTTTGAGAATGCAATAGACATTGAAAACATGGGCAAGACTGAAAGACTGTAGAGAAAAAGGAAGCGGAAAGATGAAAAAAAAATAACTCATTTTAAAAAGGCCCAGCACTTTGCCCCAGGATTTTTCCTACTTTCTTTTGTTCTGACTTTACAGGGGCACACACACACACACACACACACACACAGACTAGATGAAAAGACTAGCTTATATTAAATGGAGGAAGTGAGAGTAATCTGAATATCATGAAGAGAGATAGGAGTGGGTGGACAAACATGTACAATTCACCCATTATATTATCCAGCCCATCTCAACTTCTATCTACTATGTAAAAAGACAGATTATTTTAAGTCAAGTATAAAAATATTGGGCTTCCATAGAAGAAACGTTGATGAACAGGAAAAAAAAATGTATGAAAAAGACTGGTGTGTTTACCCAATTACATGATCTGGTGTGGGCAAAATAAAATTAATCCAGGTAAGGAGAGTGAGTTGGAAAAGCAAGTTTGAAAGTGCCCTGGACTAGGAAAGGAGAGTAACTTTTCTTATTTTTAATTAATTCCTTGACAAGTGCTTGATGCTGCTGTGCCTTAAGGGAGATGACAAGAGAATGGCTGCTAGTACTAGAGGACTTGCTTTGGCTAAGCCCCAAATAGGAACCAGAAATGTACATTGCTCACCTGTCCTGCCTTTGTGCCCTGTAGAAAGAGATACAGCTTGAAAAAGGGAAATGAGAATTGTTAATCTACATTTTGGGGAATGGAAATAGCAGTTCTGGCATGCAGGGTTGTGCAAAAGAGAATGGTGAATTTGGGATGCCAAGATAGATCATGTGGGAGAAACCAAGTAAACTTTATACAGAAAGTCCTTGAGTTATGACAGTTCATTTAGTAACGGTTCTAAGTTACAATGGCACTGAAAAAAGTGACGTATGACCATTTTTCACACTTAACAACTGTTGCCGCATCCCCATGGTCACATGATCAAAATTCAGATGCTCGGCAACTGACTCATATTTATGACACTTGCAGCATCCTGGAGTCATGTGATCCCCTTTTGCAACCTTCTGACAAAGTCAATGGGGAAGCCAGATTCACTTAACAACCACGTTACTAACTTAACAATTGCAGTGATTCAGTTAACCACTGTGGCAAGAACGGTCGTAAAATGGGGGGGGGAATTTAACTGTCTTGCTGAGCAACAGAAATTTTGGGCTCAAAATAATAATAATAATAATAATAATAATAATAATAATAATAATAATAATAATAATGTTGGAAGGGACCTTGGAAGTCATCTAGTCCAACTCCCTGCTCAGGCAGGAAACTCTATACCATTTCAGACAAGTGGCTGGCCAGTCTCTTCTAAAAAACTTCCAGTGTCGGAGCATTCACAGCTTCTGGAGGCAGGTTATTCCACTGATTAATTGGTCTAACTGTCAGGAAGTTTCTCCTTAGTTCTAGGTTGCTTCTCTCCTTGACTAGTTTCCATCCATTGCTTATTGTCCACCCTTCAGGTACTTTGGAGAATAGCTTGACTCCCTCTTCTTTGTGGCAGCCCCTGAGATATTGGAACACTGCTATCATGTCACCCCTCATCCTTCTCTTCGTTAAACTACACATACCCAATTCCAGCAACCGTTCCCTATATGTTTTAGCCTCCAGTCCCCCAATCAGCTTTGTTGCTCTTCTCTGTACTCTTTCTAGAGTCTCAACATCTTTTTTACATCGTGGTGACCAAAACTGGATGCAGTATTCCAAGTGTGGCCTTACCAAGGCATTGTAAAGTGGTATTAATACTTCACGTGATCTTGCGGTCTTAAGTCAAGACTACCTATATTCCCAAATGGCAGAAGAGCATTCTTTATCTAGTACCTCTGAGTTCTTATGGGGAGGACTCTTTTTTTGAGGAAGTCAGAAGCACTTTCAGAAGTATATTGATTATGGCTTTTAGCAATAATGCACTATTCTATAGGGCTTTTGGTTTAATTATCTCTAAAACCATTTCAGATGTGTCCTTATGAAAAAATTCTCTAAAATTATACTAGCATGAGTTACCCTAGCACAATTTCCTATAAAGCATTTGAAGTGATCCTGGCTATAACCTGAAGCACTTTGAGAATCAATTCTTACCTGGATTTAATTAGGCTTACAGTTTTGCATAAAGATACATATGAAAAAGCATATTTTAGTATTTGCAGTGTCCGTTGGGTAGTTATATTCAAAAATGGAACTTTGGTCCCCTAGAAGTTGTTGAACTAACACTCCCTTATCCTCAAAACATGTGGAAGAGGGAAAAAAATCCCGATCTCTGTTTTATCACAGTTGCTTGTTTTATTAACATTGTTTTCCTAATGTATATGATTTTATTTTTTGCTACCCCATCTTGGATAGGGTTTTCTTCCAAAAGGACATACAAATAAGGAATAAAATCCTTTGAATGCAATACCTAGAAGTAAATAGCAGTTTCCTCAGAGTAGTTGGCTTACAGCTTTCATAATCCACAGTCAGATACAGCCTATATACATAGGCTAGAATAGATGGGAATTGTACTCTGGTAAGCTGGGAAACAGTCAGGTTGGAGAAATAAGTTGGTTGTGTGAATAAGCACACATTCTGGTACTGGTGCACTCCCGGTTCTCTCTTATGCCCTAGTACATGTTGTGTGTATTCAGTCTCTCTCCCCCACCCTCCAAAACTGAATCTAAGACACTGTATTGTCAAACTGATGACACCTGCAACTTGCTAACTTGGCCAGGTTTGCCAAATCTGACAAGCCAAAGTTTGTTAACATTTAACCTTGCTTAACCTTTGCCCTTGCATTACTTTCAGGTGCCCCCAAATGAGGATCAGAGGCCAGAGATCTAATCTTCAGGGCATAAAAATCACTTTGGTTTCCCATTTTACACATATGGAAAAGCTTCAAAGTGTCAGATGCAATATTTTAGTGATATCTCAAGGAACCTTTAATAAAATTCATTGCTCTGAATATATTATCGTTTGAGGCAGGTCCCTACTATTTAAGTAGTTATTTAGTTAAAAAGCACCAGTAGTAATTTTCTACCTCATTCCATTAAGCATGTGGTTTTCTTTATTCTAAAGAACTTCCTTAGCCTTCATATGTCTGCTATAGAATCCCTACAAATATATCAAACAGGCTTTGGGCCTGTTAAGAATAGACTGAAGTAGCTGATTGGATTTTTCTCTTCTTTCTTTCTTTCTTTCTTTCTTTCTTTCTTTCTTTCTTTCTTTCTTTCTTTCTTTCTTTCTTTCTTTCTTTCTTTCTTTCTTTCTTTCTTTCTTTCTTTCCCTTTCTTCCTTCCTTCCTCCACATACTTAATGTAGTGCTTGAGAAAAAGAGAGGAAAAAATATTACCACATCAGGTCCAGAAAGTTATGAAAAGAAATGTCTAAGCTATTGAATTTCTGTGGAAAGTATTCACCAGTGCCAAATTGGTAAGTTTGTATACTAGAAATGAAAAACAAAGTGCAAAAATGTGCTGCACTGAAATTTTTTAAAAAAATAGAGGAGGAAAAGAAGAATTTGGGTGCAAGTAATAATGAAATCAGGGAGAGCATAAAGATCACCCTCTCTCTAGAGATTTTAAGACAACCACCAAATAGCTCCAAAAGCAGGCCACAACAAACACCATGCAGAAGAATAGATGCCAACACCATCATTTCATTATTTCCTTACGTCAGTTTGAGAAATAGATGTAAGAGAACGAGCTGAGATGTTGAAAATAATGCTAAAATTAGCTATGTAAATTAGACTTAGCCGAGACGGCACCTATAAAGCTAAACTGCACATCCCATGCAGTAGACAGTTAAAAATTCGAACATAAGGTAGCATTTCCTTTATCATATCCCATAAAAATAGCAATTTGCTAAACCCTTGTAGCACAGTATGGAAGGTGGTGTATTTTACTGATAATGTAAAGCGATGACAGATAGCTCCATACTAGGAGGGTTTCGATGGTGTCGCCTTTGTATAGCATAATAAATTGTCAGGAGCAGAGACAGCGGATAGTGCCTGCACTGCTCCACCTCCAGTAGCCAAATAATTCAGCCCCAGCACAGTAATTATGCTGTGTGAAAATATGGGATTAATTAGACTGGTACACTAACACACTGTAGTCTCATTAAAGGCTGAGCAGCATTTCCATAGACGCTGGCACTTGAGCGGGGCTGGCGCTAATATGAAAAGACAAAGTCGCCTCTTTTCACACTCCTTGCTTATTACCTTACTTAAGGCCACTTAAGCAAACTTCCGAAGGCAGCCTTGCAGAAAGCCCCCCCCCCCCCCGGGTGTCAGGGTTCTTTCGTTATTTTATGTCTCCGCAACACATGGGGAAGGGAAATTTAAAATAAATGGGCATCAGTTTTAGGGCACAGCAAAGGGAAATGTTAACTTGATTTCAAAGCAAAGGTTTCCTCTCCCTTCCCCGCCCTTTCCCCCAAATCTTTTTCTTAAACAACTTATTTTGCTCTGGCAGATGGGGTGTGGTCTGACAACGGACTGCTCAAAAGTTTCCCTCGGATGCTTGATCTTCATTTGCCATTTTATGAGACCACACAGGCAGGGCCATGCCTTTCGAGACTAAGGGAAAAGTGTGAAAAACGGAGAGCAGTTCAAGTGGCTTGTCATTCTGTAGTTGTAGAATGGGAGGGCTATTAGGGAAAGGGAATACAACCTTGTGCTGTAAAGCAGGAGTTTCCAGGTATTGTTAATTTTAGTGTTTCCAAGGTAGTCTTACCATAGAGTCTACCTCAGAGGTAGAGCAGAGGGACCCTTAAAGGTGCAGTTTCATGAAGGCTGCTCTACCTGGAAACCATGCATTTTAATGCCCCTTTATATGGCTTTGATAACTTTCACCAACATCAGTACAGTTAGTCCTTGACTTATAACAGTTCATTTAATGACCCTTTGAAGTTACCATATTGAAAAAAGTGACTTATCATCATTTTTCACACTTACGACCATTGTAGCATCCCAATGATCACGTGATCAGAATTCAGGTGCCTGGCAACTGATACATATTTATGATGGTCACAGTGTCCCAGGGTCATGTGTTCACCTTTTGCGATGTTCTGAGAAGCAAAGTCAATGGGAAAGCCAGATTCACTTAACAAGCATGTTACGAACTTAACAACTTCAGTGATTCACTTAAAAGCTGTGGCAAGAATAGTCATAAAATGGGGCAAATCTTATTTAACAACTGTCTCATTTAGCAACAGAAATGTTGGGCTCAATTGTGGTTGTAAGTCAAGGACTACCTGTATAATCCACAGAGAAAAGGGGTTGATTGGGACTGTAGCAAACTGCTCTATGTGAAGAATTTACAAAGCTTTACCCAGAGAGCTGCATTTTTTCATGGCAAAGACAAATGTAATTCTACATTTGTATTTCTATGCTATAGTCTGAGGGAAGTCAGCTCCCCAGAGAAGGGCAGAAAAATATATTTCCTAAAAAAGAAATTGAAGAACCAGGAAAGCATGCTGAGTTTTCTTAATAGTTTCAGGTCTCCTTCCCCCCAAGCAGAAAACCAGTTCTATAGACATGCAAATGTGAGCCATCAAGAAGGTTGGAGCTAGACGCTTAGGAAAGACAAAAACATACCCCAGCCCCAGGGAAGCAGGGGCTGGGACATACCCACAACCAGTAAGATTCCTAGAGGGGCCCACCTAGACTCAGGACAGAATACGTGACACAGGAAGCCTCAAACAGGAACCGGAAATAACTCCAAACAATAGAGTCCAGGGGGTATAAAAACCCACTACCCACATGTGGGCAGTCCTTTTTCTGTTGGATCCATCTTCCTTTCTGGCTTTCTTCTGCAATAAACTGTAACCCTCTTCCCAAAGCAGTCTCCATGTTATTTATGCCCAGCTTGGATGGAACCATGATGAAGACTTTTCTTCCTACAAGTATATATTCTATTCTATTCTATTCTATTCTATTCTATTCTATTCTATTCTATTCTATTCTATTCTATTCTATTCTATTCTGTTCTGTTCTGTTCTGTTCTGTTCTGTTCTGTTCTGTTCTGTTCTGTTCTGTTCTTTTCTGTTGGATCCATCTTCCTTTCTGGCTTTCTTCTGCAATAAACTGTAACCCTCTTCCCAAAGCAGTCTCCATGTTATTTATGCCCAGCTTGGATGGAACCATGATGAAGACTTTTCTTCCTACAAGTATATATTCTATTCTATTCTATTCTATTCTATTCTATTCTATTCTATTCTATTCTATTCTATTCTATTCTGTTCTGTTCTGTTCTGTTCTGTTCTGTTCTGTTCTGTTCTGTTCTGTTCTGTTCTTTTATTATTATTATTTCTATTTCTATTATTTTACTTTGAAAACTCTCTCCCGCTCATTTTTCTTTTTTGCTATTTTAATTTCTTCTAACATCCAGTCTGAAAATCCTACAAAGCTCATTGTTACTTTCCCAACTTAAATATTTTGTGATGTTGAACTATGAAAACAAAGCAACGTAGCTGTAGATCCTCTATAAATAGGGCAATTGAGTTGTAAGATTTTTTCTGACTTTTTTCATGTCAAAATTATGAATGATTTTAGAAATAAATTTCATAGAAATTTATGCCTGGTCATTCAGAGGCTTACCTTCCTTGTGTTGTGTACTTGTTTCTGAAACTGAGAGTTGCCATTATTCCTTTGAAGCTTATTCTGGCTGCTGATGGCTTAGAAACCAGTAGCAGCCACAACAGAATACTTTGCCCTTCCTATAGGTTGTCCTTCCCCCATGGCTATGCAAAAAAAAGAAAGAAAAGGAATTCTTAAAAGACCATGTTGCAATGTGATTCTTGCACAAATCTGTGCCTCTCAAACTGAAGTCCTAATTTAACAGTAAAAGCTGCCTACTCCAGCTGTTCCTCAAAAAGAAAACCCTGGATCAGCAGATCACTTTTCAAAATGCTGTGTGTTTGTCTCAAAAGCTCTGACCTGCTCCGAGAGCTTCAGAATCTAGGAAATCAAGACAATTTATTACTCCTCAATTTTGTTTCATCATAATAAGGTTGTGAAACCTGGACATAGCTGTTCTTTATGTTAGGGCCATGATAAACAGGGGCCTTCTTATTGCATATTATATAATATTACATGAAATAATGAGCCCACTTGGCAATGGCATGGGTCCGGATTACCTACAGGAGCACCTGCTGCCTGCGTCAACTTCCCTTCATCCTGTGCGCTCCCACAGAGAAGGCCTCCTCAGGGTGCCGTCGGTCAGGGATTGCCAGCTGGTGGCCCCCAGGGGGAGAGCATTCTTTGTGGGTGCGCCAGCCGTTTGGAATCAACTGCCTGTTGAGCTCCGGATGGCTCCCGACATTCGTTCTTTCCGTCATGACCTGAAGACTTGGTTGTTTGAACAGGCCGGCCTGGACTAAGGGTTTGGGGTTTTTTAACTATTTATTTATTGTTAGGGCTAAAATTAATTTAATTTTACTTTTAACTTTTGTATGTAGTATTTTATTGCCCTGTACACAGCCCTGAGTCCTTTGGGAGAAGGGTGGTATAGAAATTTAATAAAATATAAATAAATAAATAAATAAATAAATAAATAAATAAATAAATAAATAAATAAATAAATAAATAAATTCAGATAAACCTTTTTTCTTCAGTGGTTTTAGCGAATGGCTCTTAACTGTTAGAGGGCGTCCCTTTCCAGTGAGACTGTTAAGAAAAAAATTAATATTGTTCATGAATTCACATAGAATTCTTTGGTTACATATTAATTATACTATAACTAACCAAAGAGCAACAAATAATCTATCACTGACAAAAACTCACAAACAAACCAAAAATCTATCTGATCCAAATCTTTTCTCTTTATTGGTCAACAGACAATCATGTGCAAACATTTGCACAATCTCTACAGTCTTCATCCCCTCTTTACATGTTCTGATTTATAAATTAGGCATGCCCAATTTATAGTTGCACAAAGGAAGAAACAAAAAAAATCTAGTAAAGCATGTTCACCTAACCTTGACACTAAACATGATCACATATTTCTCCGTGACTCCCATTATCCTTTAGCTTAAATTGCTTTGTTGAAGTTCAAAATGGCCTTTCATCAATCAGTGCTGCCCCATTGGGAATCACTATTCTGATGCATTGAACTGTCTGGTGATACTTGAAGAATGGGTTGAACTGCCATCTGGTCAGTTTTGATATGGTCAGATGCTTGTTTTGCTGTTAGCCAAACTTTTCCAGACAATTGTCTTGTAATATAACTATCACATAAGCACATGTGAATGGCTCCCAGGTTGAAGCCAATATTTGCAGGCTTTGAGTCTCACATTTCTTGATGGGGTACAGGATCATAAGAAGAAAAACAAGCAACTGTGCCAGAATATTCTCAGGTTAAGGATTCCTTTGAATTACATTCTAAGGGGCTGCCACAAAAAAGAGGGGATCAACCTATTCTCCAAAGTACTCAAAGGCAGAACAAGAACCAACTGATGGAAAATAATTAAGGAAAGAACCAACTACTAAAGCTAAGGAGAATTTCCCTGATAGTTAGAACAATTAATCAGTGGAATGACTTGCCTCCAAACATTGTGGTTGCTCCAACACTGAAGGTTGGACTAGAGGACGTCTAAGGTCCCTTTCAACTCTGTTATTTTGAGTGGAGAAAGGGGATATTCAACAAACTGAAGCCTGCTTTGTGACTCAACCAAGGGGAATGAAGAAAGGGGAGCGAAACAGATTGAAGTCAGGGTGCAGAAGACTGTGAGTTTAGACTCATTAATACAGAGGAGCAAAACTGTTAACACTAAAAAGCAAGAATTTAAAAGATTATAACAAAGGAGTGAAAAGAAGGAAAAGAAGAGAGAACAGTCAGGAGGAAATATATAACTTGCTCCCCACAGAGGTATCTGAATTAGCAACAGTATTAGTTCAGAAGTATCTGAATTAGCAACAGTATTAGTTCAGTGACATCTGATTTGCATGCATAGAAAATGTTGTTGGCATCATTGTACAGACTGGCTCCCACAATGCCACTTTAAAGCAATTAACCTTAACCATCTTCACTTCCTTTACTCTAGAGTGGTTAATGTAATGTGTGAATCATTTGAAAAGGGACATTCGAATAACAGCAACAGCTAAGGAAAGCGCTGCTGGATTCACAGCTATGACAACCAAACCAGCTGTCTTCAAAAGAGAATTTTATTTTGATATGTTTGTATTACAAAAGCAACATGAGATTCTTATTGTAATGTGGGCATGCATGTACTTGCTGTCAGGACCCACCCCAATCCACGTCTTAGGAAAACAAAAACTCTTGGAGTCAGTTCTAGTCCAAAAGGAATTTTTACTAGGACATGCTTGGTTGTGGAAATACAAGACAGGACTTGGTATTGTTTTACAAATTGAAACTTTATAAAGAGTTCCCGGTTCAACCCCCCTTCCCTCAACCCCATTTGGTCAGCCCCCCATCATTTTACTTCGTGTCATCCCTTTCGTGGGAAAAAGGAACTTCGAATCTTTATGGCCTTCTTTCTCTACAGATTCAAATGGAGACACAGGTCAGATGCCTTCTTCTCTAACCCTCCCTTTTGTTCCCCCAGTTCAAAAGGTTTCCCTTGGTCTTTGAAATAACCTAAGGCAGGCTGAATCCACATGCGCTCCTCCTTCCTCGGGAGATGGCAGAATCCATGGGGTTGGATAATGTTTTAAACATACATTTATGAATGTGATATAAATGGATTCTGACACTTGCTTTGTGCACCCTGTGTTTGTGGGAGCATCCTGCAATAGACACTTTGGAAAAAAATAAACCTATTTCTATAAAAGTAAAATACACGGGGTGAAGCAGGGTACATATGTGTGGTGTGGCTAAGGATTGCTGGCAGCTGTTCTTTTGGAGACCCTTTTCCTGTGCTACTGACAACACAGACATCGAAAGTCAGTTTCAGAATGTATGGTTGATGTAGGATCACCTGCAAGTTAAAAATCTATTCTCTGTAGCAAAAAAAGGTCACATAGAATCTGTTCAAACTACAGAATTGCAACCTGGCTTTCTAGTTTTGTTAGATGTTTTTGGTTTATCAAGTCTTGTGACACATTCTTGAAGAAGTCTTGTGGTACTAGCCTAACCAAGTCTTTATCTTTAGGTCAGTTACAAAAAAGCACAAATGTCCTTTGTTTCAAATTTTTTCTTTACAAAATAAATTTGTATGAAAAGTTTTACAAACAACAAAGACAAATTAAAAAGGAAGGAAGGAAGGAAGGGCAACTATGGAAAGAAAGAATAAAAGGAAATCGAAAGAATTTTATGCAGCAAATATAGATACAATTGCAAAATTGTCTCTTACCCTATGATTAAAAAAACAGCTTACTTTTTTCTGTTATTGAGATATTTTTTAATAGTGAAAATATTTTTCCCATTTCATGCAAAAATTTTAAATGGGCAGTAATCTCCAATAAGCCATAAATGTAGATATTCACTTCATTTTTGTGCTTCATTTTGTTATTTTCTGCACATTACACTCTAAAACACCCCATTCCTATATTTCCCTTACATTTTTAAATAAATGTCACGTTAATACAGATTATGCAATTTATATATGATATCTAACATCTTTATAACTTTGTCTTATCATGATGGTTTCTTGAGCTATGAAAACTAGATACTCATGAATCCCAAATGCAAACCACACATCTTAAAACCAATACAGTGGGAACAGTTCCTAGTCTTTCTAAAGCAGACATGTCAAACACAAGGCCCGGGGGCCGGATCCGGCCCGCGAAGTGGTTTCATACGGCCCCCGAAGCCATCCTGGAAAGAGTGAGGGAACGGCCCCCACTGCCTTGGCCCTGGCCCAGAGACCCTCCTTCTGTCAGATCTGTCCCACTCCTGCCCAGGCCCCCATAGGCACACTTGATGCGAACGATGTAGAGCTGGCCACACCCACCCAGTAGGCCATACGCACTCTAGCCACACCCACCCAGTAGGCCACGCCCACCCAGCAACCACAATGCTGATGCGGCCCTCAATGAAATTGAGTTTGACACCCCTGTTCTAAAGCATATGTACATACATCATAGCCCTTGTAAAAAAAACCTAGCAACTTTTTTTTTAAAATGAATTTTCTATTTATTCTTTTACATCTTTATTTAAGAAACGCCATCAATAAGATAGGAAAAGGCTGCAATTTTCTCATTTTTTTCTTTTAGAAATGTGCTTTTACTTACCAACAATTAAGTTTTTATTTGTAAAAACAAAATACAGAACACACATCAGTTCAAGTGGTATCATAAATTCTGCAGCACAAAGATTTTGATGGTGGCCTTTATTTCACCAAATTATGACGATAAAGGGTAGTGTCACCAATAAAACAAAAGCAAATGATTGCGAACAAGCAATCTGATTGAATTTCTTGCAGTATGCCATACACTAGAAACCAGTGAAGTTAAAGTAACAGAAAGCAATAAAAAATTTCAACCTAGTGCAACATATTTCTAATATGGAAGAAGCATGAATGCACCTGATGTAAATGTTTTCCACATTACAGTCCAAAGATATTTGTTTCATTGTCAGTGAGATCTCCACATGATTATTTGCTTGGAGAAAAAGAAAAATATCAAAGAAGAAGTAAACACAACCTGGCACCAGAGGGTAGTCCCTGTTATTGACAAGGACTGAGTTCCTACCTCGCAACCTCAGATGATGAAATAATGGATAATTAAACCGTAAAGAAACTTCATACTTTATACATGTGGAAAAGTCTGCTATTCTGCACATCTGTAAAACAATTCCAAGAGTGTAATATATAAAAAATCTTTGTCCCAAATACCAAGATCTGCTCTCTATTAATCACCTGAAAGTGGAGATTGTGAGAGTCACCAGGATTTAGTTTCCTCTAAAACATATAATAGAGCCTCCACTTTCCTCAATCAGTTTACTATTTAAACAGCAACAGGCTTCAATCACTTCCCTGGCTGTTTTTCTACCTGCTTATCCAACAATCTTAGTAGCTCGATAAGCTGGTGGAAAGAACACAAATGAGCAGTCAGATGAGGAGACCCAAATTCATTAGTAGCCTCATATTACAACGAACAAGTACATACATTCAATTTTGCAGCTACTAAGATTGTTGCACAAGCAGGTACAAAAACAGCCAGGGAAGTGGTTGAAGGCTGGGAAATGGGACCCTCATCAGTCAACAGGAGTGATGATTTACCACCAGCTTAGGACACAAGAGCTTGACAGCACAAGGAAACAACAGACAAGAACTTAATAGCCAGCCATCAACACCCTAATCAACAACTAAAAAGCCACACACAACTAGGCATCATATAAATACCATATACAAAGTAGCCTAAAGTACACACATTCTGTTAGAGAGAAGTTCCCTGAGGATGGGTTCCAGTACAAGTCCAAAAGCTTGGAAGACTAAAGCTCTGGTCCTGGTGACTGACTAGATTGGATCCTGAAACAATAATCATTACACCAGAGTAACTTGGATACTTTTTGGTTTGTGAGGGCACTGAAACAATAAGTGTCCATTAAAAGAAGGTATTTGAAGATGGAGCAAATATATATTTTAATACGCACTGGTGATAAGCCTTGCCCAAGGTGTGTTGAATTGATCCCTTGGTGATCAACTAGCACAGAAATTGGCTTGTTGCATCTTGTAGTCTTGTCATCAAAGGTATCCATGGGACACTACATTGAGTCAAATTATACATAACTTAGCTGAATAGCATATCACATTATAGGAATACTTGTTTCAAAAATACTTCCAAATAATGTAGGAACCTCCCCTCTTGTAGGCAATTTGTCTAGATCAATGAAGATATGCATGTTTAAATATTTAATTTGCATCATCATGCAAATAGGTGTAGGTCTATACATATGTTGTATATAGTATGTTTAAATGTGTGTTATGTATGTGTACACTTTGAGAGCAACTAAATTTCATTTTTAAAGTGTGCCATTGTGCCCACAGTAAAAAAATGGCAATTAAGATTATCTGTCTGTCTGTCTGTCTGTCTGTCTGTCTGTCTGTCTGTCTGTCTGTCTGTCTGTCTATCTATCTATCTATCTATCTATCTATCTATCTATCTATCTATCTACGGTAGTTTTGGCAACAGCTCGGATATGCCTAATGATAAGGAAGCATTCATTAGTTGTAGGGCAATATGAAAATGCAAGAGTTAGGAATTCTTAGACCCACTTCAATTAAGGCATTTGGTTTCCCATTGGTTTCAATGGGTAAGGCATACACTGTATGTAGGCTGAAATGCAGTAGGAAAATGGCAACGTTCCCAGGAGAAAAATGTTAGATGTAAGTTTATTAAGGTGCTGATTCCTAGGAAAAAGAAGAACGTTGTCAGATCTGATCAGTAAATCTGTCTGGAAATACTGATAAACTTCAGAAGCTTCTCACTCACCTGAAGAAGATGGGGCTATATGAAGAGGAAAACTGATTTCCTTCTGAACTATACTAATCCCTATAAACTTAGAGCCTGCAGGGCTTTTTTTCTCATAGAACGCTCAGAACTGAGTTTCAGCACCTTTTTTGGATGGAACCTTGTAGGGTAGGCAAGGCGGGTTGTATGACATGTGTGAGTTCTGCCACCTTTTTCTTTTACAAAAAAAGCACTGAGGTCATCTTGCCTTCTAGCCTTGTATGTTTCAGCTTCTCCTACTGATTACTTTAGCTATAGGCCTAGTCCTGCTTTTCAAACAACTTGCTGACCTCATGCATGTTTTCAAGGCTCTGCCCACAGTCTGTCTCTAGTAAATAGCCTTTTGAGACTGTCATTTAATCAAACACAATACAGCTATTACAGTAGAGTGATTTTATTATATTTACGTCCTGTCTTTAAGTACATATACAGTTGTACATCATTATTGTATACTAATAACAAGTACAGCTAAGGGATAAAAAAAATAGCGTAGGTTTTCTTGCAAGCTGGATGATTGTGGATTTGAATCTGGGCCTTCCATTAGATTATGTTGGCTGTTCATATGGAATTTATAATAGTGATTGATTATTACAAATGATCCTATATTTAGTGAGGCAGTGATGCTATTGACACAGCATCATTAAAGCAGGTTGAATATTTGATTATGTGCCAAGGTGTCTGGAGCAATTGGGTAGGAAGTGAGAATATTATTGCTATTCTTATTCTTATTATTGCATTGCCAATATTAGCATTGTTATTGCCATGATAATTACTTAATCCTATTATTTGTTCTTACTTTCACCATTGACTATACTGCTAGGCCAGTAGAGTGTTCCTGCCAAGTATGCTAATGGCATCCATATTCTCAGAGGTCAAGGAGGAGGCTCTTGCTGGCTTTTTATTTTCCACTGCAGCAAAGTGAAAGAAAGCAGTCCCTGCAAACTGCTTTACTATCTTTCTACACCCAATGGTCAGCTTCCCCTTAAAATCATTATTTTTTCTCAAACAAAATCACCTAGCTTCTTCAGTGAAAATAGAAGGTGGTTGATTGGCCTTAATTTTAATGCAGGCTACTATCTTTATCTTTTTCTTTCTCTTGTGTGTATGTGTGTGTGTGCGTGTGTGTGTGTACGCGCTTGTGTGTGTGTGTGCAGGATGCCACTGAGTTTCCTGTCTGAATGCTAGTTTTGAAGCAGCTCATTGTATGGATCTGCCATTCAGATATGCCATATTGCCAGACAGCCAAGATGGGTCCTAGTGAAATGTGAATGTACAGTATAGGCCTATTTGCAACGTCTCAGATCCCATGATGTAGACCAGTTGACACAAGAACATCTAGTTATTCTGCTTTTATTCTTTTAATATCAGTTGCCACTGCCAAAGAAATGTGGAATAATGCAGTGTAAAGCAATGTAACAAAAAGTCCGTATGAATCAGGCTGAACTGACCACATAACACCCCCGGCAAAATATAACCACGAATATCAGCCATCTAGAGAAGATTATGGGGTAGACAATTCAAGATGATCGTGTCTAAACCACTTCATCACCAGCTTGGTTTTTTCCCCTTCAAATGGCGAGAAAGCATTTGCTTTTATTTCAGAGTGCTACCACTCTAAATACCTTGATATATAATGAATGTCTATATTTTGAAGTTTATTCAGAATCTATGACCCAGAGACCTGAGGGGAAAAAATGCAATGGTCTCACATTGGATTAGACCATGGATTGAACTGGGTACAGTTGAAGGATTGTAGTTTCCAACTTAACTCCTAGCTTACAATGGTGATGGGGAAGTGATGCTGATTTAAATTGTTGGCAGCTGGAATATAACAAAATCAGGAGAGACAATGTTATTATAATAATAATAATAAGTTGGAAGGGACCTTGGAGGTCATCTTGTCCAACCCCCTGCTCAGGCAGGAAACCCTATACCATTTCAGGCAAATGGCTGTCCCGTCTCTTCTTAAAAACTTCCAGTGTTGGAGCATTCACCACTTCTGGAGGCAGGTTGTTCCACTGGTTAATTGTTCTAACTGTCAGGAAGTTTCTTCTTAGTTCTAGGTTGCTTCTCTCCTTGACAAGTTTCCATCCGTTGCTTCTTGTCCTGCTTTCAGGTGCTTTGGAGAATAGCTTGACTCCCTCTTCTTTGTGGCAGCCCCTGAGATATTGGAACACTGCTATCATGTCACCCCTCACCCTTCTCTTCGTTAAACTACACATACCCAATTCCAGCAACCGTTCCCTATATGTTTTAGCCTCCAGTCCCCCAATCAGCTTTGTTGCTCTTCTCTCTACGCTTTCTAGAGTCTCGACATCTTTTTTGCATCATGGTGACCAAAACTGGATGCAGTATTCCAGGTGTGGCCTTACCAAAGCATTGTAAAGTGGTATTAGTGCTTCACTTGATCTTGATTCTATCCCTCTGTTAATGCAGCCTAGCAGTGTTGGCTTTTTTGGCAGCTGCAGCACACTGCTGGCTCATATTGAAGTGATTGTCTACTAGGACTCCAAGATCCCTCTCACAGTTTACTACTATTGAGCAAGGTACCACCTATACTATACCTGTTGTCAAGACTCGTCCTGCAACAAGCAGGGTAGATGCCGAACACAGGAACGAGAGACTTCTGCTGCAGTCTAGAAGCGCTTTATTCTTCAGAGCAACAACCGCAACGAGAAACAAAGCCAGCGTTGGCTGCTACCTGCATCCAACGCTGCTATATACACTCCTGAAAACCCCACCCAAACTCCACCCAAACATGCCTCCGCCCTCCCACTCTCTATAACTTCCCCACCCCTCCCCTACAAGGCCTTTTGCCCGTCGCTCAGTCAGGTAAGGCCCCCCCAACGTGCCGCCACCACCGTGCCGTTTCCCCTCACCCACTCCCTGCTGCACCCACCCCCCAACCCCCCTGTCATCGTCCATGTCCGAGGGCCCCAGCCACCCGGTCGCCGCAGCGGGGAGGGACCCATCCCCTAACGGCGTCGCCACACAGTCCTGCGCAGGCATGGCGTCGGAGTCTGACGCAGTCCCCCGCGAGGCCGAAGCTTTCGAAGCCTCCCAGGCCGCAGAGACGCTGAGCTGGCGCAGGCCTCCACCAGGCAAGCCGCAGGCCGGGGAACTTCGTGCCAACATGCCGCCGGGCGAGCACAGCAGCCGCGGCGCGTCCGGAGGCGGCAGAAGCCGCGGCGCGAGTCCCGGAGCCGCCCGAGCCGAGGAGCCGCGCGCAGACGCACCGCCGGGCGAGGGCAGCAGCTGCGGTGCGTCCGGAGGCGGCAGAAGAGGCGGCGTGAGTCCTGGAGCCTCTGAAGCCGGGGAGCCACGTGACGACGCGCCGCCGGGTGAGCCCAGCAGCTGCGGCGCGTGTGGAGGCGGCGGGAGAAGCGGCACGGACCCCAGAACTTTCCGAGCCGCTCTGGAGCTGGGTAAGGTCGGCGGGAGGGAAGCAGGTGGTGCAGGGGGGGTGGAGGGGCCCCCCTTCGAGTGTCGGGCTTCCGAGGCCCGACATGCTGCCCCTTCTACCAAGGCCCCACCTGGAATGCAAGGAGAGAGAGGTGAGCAGTCTGCAATATGATCAGCAGTTCTTCCCTGGGTCTCCCCCGGCTTCCCCGGGTGTTTCCGGTGGAAAGCGCGGAGAAGGCGTGGTGCACACACGTCCCCATCCCGTACCCAGGTGGCCTCTTCCATGGGGTACCCCTTCCAGAGCACCAGGTATTGCACCCGCCCCCTCCGTTTCCGGGAGTCCAGGATCTCCTGTACCTCATAGCGGTCGCCGTGCACAGGCCCTGGGCCACCCTCCCCCGCCGCCACAGAGGCAGTTGTAGCAGGCTTCAGCAGGCTACTGTGAAAGACGGGGTGTATCTTCCCAAGTAGGGGGGGTAGCCGAAGTCTAACGGTGACAGGATTCACTACCTGTATAACCCGGAAGGGTCCGAGATATTTGGGCCCTAGCTTTTTACATGGCACTTGTAGCCGCAGGTATTTCGTGGAGAGGTAGACAAGATCACCTACTTTAGGAGGTGCAAACGGCCGTCTCTTCCTGTCTGCTTGTTCTTTGTAAGACCCTGCAGCTCGCTCTAACGCTTTCTTAGCTATCCCCCACACCTCCTCCAACCGGTGCATCCACTCCCCAGGTGTGCAGGATGCCGGGGTCCCCTGGTCGCACCCCGCGATAGGAACGAACTCGTATCCAGAGACCACTTTAAAGGGGGAGAACCCGGTGCTGCTATGTACTGCGTTGTTGTAGGCTACTTCCGCGAGGGATAACAGGTCCACCCAATCGGACTGTTGGTATGATACATAACAACGCAGGTATCGCTCCACCGCCGCATTCGCACGTTCCGCGGCTCCATTCGTGCTTGGGTGGTACGCTGAGCTCAGACCCTGTGTTGCTCCAATATAACGCACGAACTCCCTCCAGAACCGGGCCGTGAACTGTACCCCACGGTCGGAGATGATACGTCGTGGCACCCCGTGGAGACGATATATATGTTGGACAAACAGCCAGGCCAGCCGACGGGCTGAGGGCAATCCCTTACAGGGGATGAAATGGGCTTGTTTCGAGAACAAGTCTACTACTGTCCACAAAACGTTATATCCCCTGCTGTCCGGTAGCTCCACCACAAAGTCCATTGCAATGTCCTGCCAAGGTCGTACGGGGTCTGCCACCTGTTGCAGGAGGCCTGCCGGTTTCTTGGTAGAGGGCTTGGTGGTTGCGCAAATGCGGCACTTCTGCACATAGTTTTCAATGTCCCGTCTCATGGTTGGCCACCAGAACTGGCGGCGGGCCAGATGCAGGGTTTTCACGAACCCGTAATGACCTGCCTGCCTAGCGTCATGGCATTGGTAGAGTGCTTGATCTCGTGCCGCTGCAGGCACATACAACCTGGTCCCGTGCCAAGCTAAACCATTCCGCAACGAGAGGGTGTCAGGGTGCGCCCGCATCCATTCGTCAGTCGCCAACGCTCCCTTACAGGTCCGCAGGAAATCGTCTGTCACGGTGTTGGCTCTGTGCTCCGTCTCCTCCACCGGGCGGGGCGGCGGTACCAGTGCCTGTACTACCTCTTCCTTCCGACAATCGTACTGCGGTAGCCGAGACAAGGCGTCCGCCAGGAAATTCCTACCCCCAGGCACATACTTGAGGCGAAACCGGAAGCGTTGGAAGTACTGGGCCCACCGTACGTGTTTCGGGGACAGTCGGCGGGGTGTTTGCAGGGCTTCCAGGTTTTTATGGTCCGTCCAAACCTCGAACTCCTGGCTAGCCCCCTCCAGAAGGTGTCTCCAGGTCCCCAGGGCCCAGCGGACCGCAAAGGCCTCTTTCTCCCAGATAGCCCAAGCCCTCTCCGCGGTCGTTAGCTTCTTGGAGGCGTACGCGCAGGGCCGCAATCCTCCCTTCGCATGCCGTTGCAGAAGAACAGCTCCAACAGCCACGTCGCTTGCATCAGCCTGTACTACGTAGGGCAGGTCAGGGTTCGGGTGTTGCAGAACGGGCTCCCTGGCAAACTGCGCCTTGAGCGCCTCAAAAGCCTGCTGGCATGTAGTGGTCCACGCAAGCTTCTGCCCTGGCCGCGGCGACGTCGCCAGCTGTTTAGTCCGCAGTAGGTCCGTGAGCGGCAGGGCGATGGAAGCGAAATGTGGAATAAATTGTCGATAAAAGTTAGCGAAGCCTAGAAAACTCTGCAACTGTTTCCGGGTCCGTGGGGCCTGCCACTGTTGGATAGCCTCCACCTTCCCCGGGTCCATCTCCACCCCGTTGGAGGACACCCGATATCCCAAATAGTCCAGCCGGGGCTTGTGAAACTCACATTTAGAAAGCTTTACATATAACCGGGCGTCCCTCAACTTGGTCAGCACACTCCGCACTAAGGCGACATGTTCCTCCAGCGTAGACGTATATATGAGGATGTCATCAAGATAGACAAGGACCCCCCGGTACAGATGGTCATGCAGGACTTGGTTAATCAACTGCATGAATACCGCGGGGGCTCCTTGCAGGCCAAACGGCATTACCCTAAATTGAAAACTCCCCAACGGGCAGTTGAAAGCCGTCTTCCATTCATCACCAGCTTTAATCCGGACACGGTAATACGCCTCCCTTAGGTCTAACTTGGTGAACACCCGGCCCGTAGCCAAATGGGCTAAAAGGTCCTTCACCAAAGGGAGGGGGTACAAGTGCTCTACACATACCGCGTTGACCCCCCGATAATCAACGCACAGTCTTAGGGTCCCGTCTTTCTTCTCTCTGAACAAGACAGGGGCCGCCATCCTAGACCGGGCGGGCTGGATGAACCCCCTCCGCAGGTTCTTGTCTATGTATTGACGGAGCTCCTGCATCTCCCGGGGTGCCATTGCGTACATGCGGGGTTTCGGCAATTTTGCCCCTGGCTCCAGTTCAATAGCGCAGTCCGTGGGGCGGTGGGGTGGCAAGGCATCACACTCCTTCTCATCGAAGACATCTGCGAGATCGCTGTACTCCCGTGGTACCTGTGTCTCAAGCCCGGTACCCACCCCTGCGGCCCCCTCTGGCCCACCGGTCCCCTCCGGACCCAGGAAGGAATGCTTTTCAGGAGGCTGGGGCCCTGTCCCGAGGCGGAGGTGTCGGCATCCCCCCTCCCACCAAACCGTGGGGCCCCACCTGTCCAACCACGTAAGCCCCAGGATGACTGCCTCCGTCATAGACGGCACCACGACAAACCGGAGAGTCTCCCAGTGTGTACCCAATTCCATTCTCACCGGTGCCGTTACATGCGTAATGGGTGCCCCACCCAAAAGAGACCCGTCTACCTGCTGAAACCGGATAGGTTTGGGGAGCCGCTGAAGGGGAATACCGGCCTCCCTTGCCATCACCAGGCTAATAAGGCAGCGTGTGCTGCCTGTATCAATCAGAGCCTTACACTCCCTCCTCTCACCCGTTCGTGGGCTTATCAACACCACGGGCAGCACAAAAGGGCACACCGGAGCGCTTACCATCGGGTCCTCCTCGTACTCGTGATCCTCTGAGCCGTCGGACGTGTCCGTTCGTCCATCCGCCGGGCCCACTGGACGTATCGGTGTCGATGTTCGGGGTGTCTTGTCGGCCACCTGGTACGCTGTTCTGGAGCGGTCTGCAGCTCTTCTGGGGGTCGAGACCCGCGCCTCCGGAGGGTTGGGCCCCGGTCGCGGCGGAGGTAACGGGCAATCCACCGCCCGATGCCCCGGTTGGTCGCAGCGGAAGCAGCGGATTGTTGGACGGGGCGCCGGTGGGGGCCCGGGTTGTGTCGCCACCGCCGCGGGCTTCCGGTTCTCTGTCTTCGGCCCCTCCGGGGTCCTCCAGGCTCCAGGGGCCACTACTGGTCTGCCCCGGGTATCCTGCAACCCGATGTCTAGCTCCACCGCCACCCGGAACCAGTCCTGAAGCCGTGCAGGAACCCCCCGCACCACACATGCCCGCCGGAGAGCTCCATCAAGACCGGCCCGGAAGTGGTGCACCAGCAAGCGCTCGGGCCACGAGCGTAGCCTGCCCGCAACCCTGCGGAACTCAAGCACGTACTCCTCTGCCGGCCGTCCTCGCTGCCTGATGGCTAACACTTCGGCTTCCGCGCGATGTAAGCGGGATACATCCTCGAAGCGGACGCGTAGGGCTTCCAAAAACAGCCCCACGTCCCCGAGCTCGCGGGCGTGGTCACTGTAGAGGTCCGCTGCCCAGGTTGCAGCCTCACCCTGAAGGCACGCGGTGACCGCCACCACCATCGCCCACTGTGATGGATAGGTATGGGCGTACCCGTCCAGATGGTTAATCACCTGCCCTAGGAACATGGCCAGGCGGTCGGGGTGCCCATCATAGGTTGTAGTGAGCGGTGGGGGTCCCCACACCACGCCCGGTCCCCAATGCCCAACAGGTGGACGGGTCTGAGCCTGGGACACCCCCACCGACCTGGGTACGGGACGTCCAGGGCCCCGGTCAGGCGTCGGCCAAGCCTCACGCCCCCCTTGTGCTCGTGTGGATGGGGCCCGAACGCCTCCCTCCCCAGGCACCTTGAACTTTGGGCTAGCCAGTCGAAAACGGGACGTTGCTGACTGACTAGGTGCCCCCCCAAGGGACCACTGTCCCGTGTCTTCTTCAGGGGCCATAGCTCCCCAGGAACCGCCGTCACGTGCCCCGACTTCTCCGAACCTTTCGCGCAGCACATCCATAGTTTGGCTCCCGGGTGCGGTTGAATAGCTGTAGTCCTCGCCATCATCATCGGTAAGCCGACGCTCCCTCCAACCCAGTGGAGCCCCACCGGGTCGGGCCGTTCGTCCCTGCTCGAGCCCCGTGCGGCCCAGGATGGAGCTCAGCCACCACTCTCCCCCCTGGGTTTGGCTACTAACGCCCTGGGACTCCACCGCAGGGCCTGTTGGTTGCACGTCCCGCACTTTGGGCCTCACAACAGGTTGGACGTCCTCCACGTCCCTCTCCACAGGGGTTGTCACCTCCGCCCCAGCCACACCAGCCTCCTCCGAAGCAGTCTCCAACGCGGCCCCTTGCACACCCTCCGCCATGGCACACAAACGGAACACAGCTGAAAGGCAGTAGGGCCGCAATGCTAGTGTAACGCTGGCTTTCTGTCAAGACTCGTCCTGCAACAAGCAGGGTAGATGCCGAACACAGGAACGAGAGACTTCTGCTGCAGTCTAGAAGCGCTTTATTCTTCAGAGCAACAACCGCAACGAGAAACAAAGCCAGCGTTGGCTGCTACCTGCATCCAACGCTGCTATATACACTCCTGAAAACCCCACCCAAACTCCACCCAAACATGCCTCCGCCCTCCCACTCTCTATAACTTCCCCACCCCTCCCCTACAAGGCCTTTTGCCCGTCGCTCAGTCAGGTAAGGCCCCCCCAACGTGCCGCCACCACCGTGCCGTTTCCCCTCACCCACTCCCTGCTGCACCCACCCCCCAACCCCCCTGTCATCGTCCATGTCCGAGGGCCCCAGCCACCCGGTCGCCGCAGCGGGGAGGGACCCATCCCCTAACGGCGTCGCCACACAGTCCTGCGCAGGCATGGCGTCGGAGTCTGACGCAGTCCCCCGCGAGGCCGAAGCTTTCGAAGCCTCCCAGGCCGCAGAGACGCTGAGCTGGCGCAGGCCTCCACCAGGCAAGCCGCAGGCCGGGGAACTTCGTGCCAACATGCCGCCGGGCGAGCACAGCAGCCGCGGCGCGTCCGGAGGCGGCAGAAGCCGCGGCGCGAGTCCCGGAGCCGCCCGAGCCGAGGAGCCGCGCGCAGACGCACCGCCGGGCGAGGGCAGCAGCTGCGGTGCGTCCGGAGGCGGCAGAAGAGGCGGCGTGAGTCCTGGAGCCTCTGAAGCCGGGGAGCCACGTGACGACGCGCCGCCGGGTGAGCCCAGCAGCTGCGGCGCGTGTGGAGGCGGCGGGAGAAGCGGCACGGACCCCAGAACTTTCCGAGCCGCTCTGGAGCTGGGTAAGGTCGGCGGGAGGGAAGCAGGTGGTGCAGGGGGGGTGGAGGGGCCCCCCTTCGAGTGTCGGGCTTCCGAGGCCCGACACCTGTGCATTTGATTTTTCTGGCCTAAATGTAGAACCTTACTTTTTTCACCATTGAATTTCATTTTGTTAGATAGCGCCCAGTGTTCAAGTCTGTCCAGATCCTCCTGTATTTTAAGCCTGTCTTCTGGAGTATTGGCTATTCCTGCCAGCTTGGTGTTGTCTGCAAATTTGATGAGTTCCCCATCTATCCCCTCATCCAAATCGTTGATGAAAATGTTGAAGAGCACTGGCCCCAGAACAGAGCCCTGGGGCACCCCACTACACACTTCCTTCCATGTAGGTTCCATTGAGGACCACACGCTGAGTACGGCCTGTCAGCCAGCTACAAATCCATCTGGTGGTGATGCTATCTAACCCACATTTTTCTATCTTATCAAGTAGTAGGTTGTGATCTACTTTATCAAATGCCTCACTGAAGTCCAAGTAAATTATATCTACAGCATTCCTCTGGTCCACTAATTTTGTCACTTGGTCAAAGAATGTAATAAGATTTGTCTGGCATGATCTGTTTTTGACAAACCCATGTTGACTTTTAGTGATGACTTTGTTTGCATCAAGGTGTTCGCTGATTTGTTGTTTGATTATCTTTTCCAGAATCTTCCCAGGTATTGAGGTCAGGCTGATAGGTCTGTAGTTTTCTGGATCTATTTTTTTCCCTTTTTTGAAGATGGGAACTACATCAGCTCTCTTCCAGTCCTCTGGTAGTTCCCCAGTGCTCCAGGATCTTTGAAAAATATAGTTCAGTGGTTCTGAGATCACGTCTGCCACTTCCTTGAGAACTTTGGGGTGTAATCCATCTGGTCCTGGTGATTTGAACTTGTCTAGGCTGGACAGGTGTTCACTTACCATTTTCTTATCTTAACTTGCGTTTCTATTCTGTTTTTTATGGCACTGGTTTTGGTAGGTTGGACTGTTTTTTCCCTTTGTGTAAAGACAGATGCTTGTCACCTTCTTGCCACTTTCCCCCACTAATGGACCAATCATTTCCTTAACTTTTTTCTTGTTTTTTATATGTTGAAAGAAGCTTTTTTTGTTATTTTTGACTTTGGTCACAAGCCTTAGTTCATTTTGAGCCTTAGCTTCCCTCACTTCATCTTTGCAGGCACGGGCTATTAGTTATGTGCCCCTCTTTCCAATTCTTATACTTGTCCTTTTTATCTTTCAATTTATCAGAGAGTTCTTTATGCAGCCATGCTGGTTTCTTTTGAGAGCTGTTATTTTTCTTCTTTGTTGGTATTGTACTAGACTGGGCTTTTATTATCTCACTTTTCAAAATTTCCCGAGCTTCTTGAGTTGTTTTCCCCTTTAGGATTCTCATCCATGGAATTCTTCCCAAGGTCTCTCTAAGTTTATTAAAATTAGCTCTTTTAAAGTCCAAGACTCTAGTTTGGCTGTGTTCTATTGCTTGTGCTTCCAGAATGTTGAATTCCAATATTGCATGATCACTTCCCCAGAAGGTTCCTGTGGCTTCGACATTTTCTATCGTTTCATCTCTGTTTGTAAGAATTAAATCCAATATGGCTAATCCCCTAGTTCCCTTCTCTACTTTTTGGGAGAAAAAGTTGTCTGCTAGGTTTGTCAGGAATCTGTTTGATCTTCCACTTGGTGCAGAGTTTGTCTCCCAGTTGATATCAGGGTAATTAAAGTCCCCCATTGCTATTGTGATATTGCGCGCCCCGTCGATAGGGCTCGCAACTTGGGCGTCCTCTTGGATTCACGGCTCAATTTTGAAGATCATATAGGAGCCGTGACCAGGGGGGCTTTTGCCCAGCTTCGTCTGGTGCACCAGTTGCGGCCCTATCTGGACCAAGATGCCCTACGCACAGTCACCCATGCGCTTGTGACCTCCCAGCTAGACTACTGCAATGCTCTCTACATGGGGCTGCCCTTGAGGACCACTTGGAGGCTTCAGCTGGTGCAGAATGCAGCTGCGCGAATTGTTATGGGAGTTTCCCGATACTCCCATGTAACACCTCTTCTCCGTGAGCTGCATTGGCTTCCGGTTGCTCTCCGGGTGAGATTCAAGGTGCTGGTAATGACCTATAAAGCTCTAAATGGCTTGGGTCCGGATTATCTAAGGGAACACCTGCTGCCAGCATCAACTTCCCGTCGTCCTGTGCGCTCTCACAGGGAGGGCCTTCTTAGGGTACCGCCGGTTAAGGAATGCCGGCGGGTTATCCCCAGGGGAAGGGCGTTCTCTGTGGGCACGCCGGCCCTTTGGAACCAGCTTCCCACAGAGCTTAGGACTGCCCCCGACCTTCGCTCATTTCGTAGGGACTTGAAAACTTGGTTTTTTTGAGTTGTGTGGCCCAGACTGAGGGGTTTTAATTTTTTTTTATTGAAAAGTTTTAACATACAGTTTATCTTTAACAGTCCCCCCACCCCCTCCCTTCTCCCTCCCCCCTACCTCTCCCCCCTCCCCCCCTCCCCCCGACTTCCCAGAGCTAAATACAAGGTATATATAAAAAAAACAATCGTAAACAACCATATACTAACAACCATAAACTCTAAAATCCATCGCTCTCTAGCTTATATAGGATAAGACAAACCTTAGTAATATTAAATATATATAAAGAAGCTAAAAAAGAAAAAAAAGAAAGAAGACTTATTCAAATGCTACATGAAACTTCTTAACCCTATACTTGTTCTGGATATACTCAATCCATTTTCTCCATTCCATAATATAACGTTCTTGCGAGTGATCTTTCAAATAAGCCGAAATCTTTTAATTTTTAATTAATGGGGTTTTAGTTAAGTTCAGGGATTAATTTAATCTTAGTTTTAATCATTTTAATTGTATATGATGTATTTTAACTTTTAATTTTCCCTGTAAACCGCCCTGAATCCTACAGGAATAGGGCGGTATATAAATTTAAATATAAATAAATAAAAATAAATTTAAATAAAACAGTTCCAACCTTGGTTCAAGGGATTCATTTAACAGCAAGTAGTTTTTCCTTTTGGAATTCATCCATAAGGAGGATAACTTCATTGAAATCTTGTTCAGACCTAAATAAGGATGTGTATGGTATTTTGTGTTTTCTACTGTAGCATTTCAGTAGAAGTCACCAAAATAAAAAAAGTATCCCTGGAGAGGATCCTAATATTTTATGTTTCTGGTAGAAACACCATACATTTTACTGCACATCAGAGGAGTTTGCACAGGACCACTTTCCAGAACAAAAATGAGTTTGGACTTCCAGTTTGACGTTGTGGCGTCACAGGCACAGAAAGATGGGACTCTGACTTCCATGTTCGATTTCGCCTCACTAAAAAGGGTAGAAAGGCTAGGAAGTCACCCTGAATAGGTGACAGAGAAGGAGGGGACCCTTATTGATTGTAGGAGGGTGGCGGTTCTTCTGTTTGATCTGAGGAAGCCCTCCAAACTGGCAGGGGAAAGGCTGGCTACATTCGTGTGGCCAGTCAGAAGCTGCTGACACTCGAAGAAAATAAGCATTAAGCAGCAACTTTTGAGCAACATGGATGGAACTGGGTGAGACCCAATACTCTCTTTATGACTTTAAGACTTTTTCCTGGGAAAAAACTGCCCAAAGCAAAGAATCCTCCCCGATGAGAGAGGGAAGGAGAATTCCTACCACCACCACCACCACCATTCCCTCAGGAAAAGAAAAGAGGTGAATTAATTGCTTGGGGGAAAATAGAGAAAATTATAATATTAATTTGGAGGAAATACACAAATATAACTTTGAAATTTGGGGACTAAAAGTGCTTTTGAGATTTTCATTTACTTTTTAAAAAGAGACTTAAAAAGCTTGTAATATACATATGGACGTAAAAAGCTGGAAAACGGCATCAACAACATCTAGTGGAGAACTACAGCACTACAATTTATTATGCTTAAAGGAAATTTGGCCGGAAGCCCAGACTCAGATAAGACTCTTGTTTTCAGAAACTTTTACTTTTGAAGACAGCAGCTGGGGAAAGGGGGAAAAAAACCCTCTTGGGCTGCTTATCTGTGTGGCAGATACAATAAACTATTTTGAAACTGACCTGCCTGAACATAAATACTAACTGACGTTTAGAGCTGTGTCATGGAGCTATTTCCCTATGGAAGAAACATGCATTATTGATTGAGATGATGGAATACTTTAGACTGTAAACCTTTGATTGATGAACAATTTTTAATTGCTCCTCTCTCTCTGGACAGAAAGGATGTGTTTTTCATTGGACAGAAAAATTTGAAAAATTCAAACTTTACTTATATTTGCTGAGGGGAGATTTAAGGAGGGACTGATAGGCCGGCTGGATAATTAGGAGTTCAAATGACAATTGACTGAAACTTTTTAAATCCCTAAATAGATTGGACTATAAAGACTACATATAAAAACAAAATGGATGTTCCATACTTAGCTTCAAATGGTAAAAAACCATCCTTAACACCTGTCCCCAAAGTCCCCAGCTTGATATACCAACAAGAAAATGTTGATGAATTTCAGAAAGAAATTCTATGTTAAAATCAATACAAGAGACAACTGCCTTAGCTCATGATGAGACTAAAAATAACACAAAGGAGATAAAAAAACCAATTCTTTAATCTAAATCTACAAACTCAAAAAATGACTACAAAGAAAGAACTAGCAACCCAGAAAATCAGAGGAAGCAGATCCAAAGATGGAGGACCTAAAGAAAGGAACTAACAGACAGACTCAGACAAACAAAGATTAGAAGATGTAGTGATAATATCAGAAATGGAAAAAATATCTTACCTGTCAAGATCTCAGAATGCATTTAAGGATAAGAAAGAAGCGCTGATTGAATGGAAGATAGGAGAGAATTGTGGAAAATTGGAGGAGGGAGGCTGTTTAATGAATTTCAATGGGCTGAGCGCCCTTCCAAAAATACTTAATCAAATTGTCTTTCTTATTCCAAACAATATGGACAAAAATGAGGAAGAATTACTTGATGATTCAAATGCATTGACTTGGAAAGTTAGTTGGCAAAGAAAGAAAGCTAGAATAGGTGAAGAAAATAGAAGTTTTGACCCATTAGATGGGATATTATACTATTAATCAGATGTTTGAATATGGCTGAGAATAGATAATTGTTAGAAATAGAAGTATTATTATAACTAGAAAGATAGGATTTATAACTAGAATATTATATTTTGGTATGTGAAGGGAAATATGAAAATACTAAGAGGATTTGAATAAGGGAAGCTTTTGGTTACCCAAATATAACCTACTATGAAAAATTATAAGCGATAGAGACATTTTGAACAGCCTTGATATTATTAGGAAAATGTAATGAAGATGTTGATATTCAATTGTATATGTATTAACAACAATAAGAATTGTATTTGCCTAATGTGGGAAAATGTGTACTACCGGAAGAAGAGAGGAAGCATTGGATGGTGTAATATTGGGCCTAGATTGAAGAAGTTAACATGTACCACTGAATTTCTAATGGAGCCAGGACAACACGTTGTTTATTAAGTACTTATGATTGTAAAACTAGAAAATTAATAAAATATTTATAGGGAAAAATGAGTTTGAGTGGGGAGTCCTATCAGTTGAAAAACCAACCAGCAGCACAATCTTTTCAGGTAAGTCTGATAAATGCAGGTAGTATTAAGACAGTAGCGTAGGAGATCAAGTGATGAAGTTGGATGCAGTGCCCAAATGTTCCTAACCAGAGTGATCAAAGCATCTTGGTGATGGATTCCTAAATTCTGGAGCTGCTGAAATACCAGCAGTCTGTGTGGCATTTGCAGAATAGAAAATGCAAATGTGTTGCCTAGCTCCACTGACAAGTAAATGCAGTGCCAGATTGAAGTACGGTAACTCAGCATGGCTCTGGCAAAATTCCTTATACTCTTGTAGAGGAGAGGACCATCCTGTAAAGGCAAATATAAATAGATGAGTAGGGCTTTTTGAAAAGCAATCCCAAGGCAAGGCTGCCAATGATGAGTTGTGAGCCTTCCATTCTGTCTGCACACATCTCTATATAGGTTTGCAGGAGATGGGTGGTCTTGAAATGCAAAATATAAACAAACAAACAAATGATATATATTTCATCTACAGGTGACATCAATCTTAGTGATTTCAATGTAACTTCAGCATTTACATGGGACTGGAAAGGAAATGGAAAGAAAATGAGTTGGGCACAGAGCTTGGGTTTCTCTGAAAACGATTAGGTAAACACAATTATAGTAGCAGGAATATCAAGGAACTCATTTGGAAACTAACAGCAAGTCAATGCTGGAAAATAATCAGTGAATATTAATGCGATTGTATCTCAAAGCATACCTAAGGCTGATTCCTATGTATTAAACTTCATGAACTCTATTGGATTATTATTAACGTGCATAGGATTGGCTCAAAAATTGCCCTTGTTCAGAGTTATGCTGTGGACTCAACATTGGTAAAGAGAAGAAAAGACTTGTGCTTGTGTCTTCTCTCCATTGTAGAAAGAGGAACTTGAGGGGAACAAGCCCATCAGAAGGAGTAGAAGTTTTAGTTGGGAGAGAGGGGCAGGGCTGATTTTTAGGGGCACTTGAAACATTCTGTGGACATTCTTCAAAATGTCTCTGAAGAATATCCAAGCAATTCATACACTTCTCACCATGGCACCAACCCTAACATTGTCTTGATTACATTGGAAGAAGACAAGCAAAGTTGTAACCTGAGGAAGGAGGACATGGTACTGTTGTCTTGGCTTTTGCTGCATCGCAATGGGAAACAATCCTGGCATTAAAAAAATACACAGACAAGAAAGGTCTTAAGAACAATCAGCAACGCTCTAGCATTAGGTGAAATGTGTTGGGAATGAATGCTCTGTGAACATGTATGCAAAAAAGTGTGGGTGTATTTGTGTGAATGGGGATGGGGAGCTCCTTATAGGTTACTTTTTTTTTACAGTATGTGTATCCTGCCTGATCTTGGTATACTCTGGGCAGGCTATGAGATCAACAACAAAAACATAAAAGTCAATAAAAATAAATTTATCTCTTGTTCTTTATTTTTTGCCCACTAGTTACTTTGTGAACCAATTGATTGCACTTATTTCGGCTGCCTCACATTTTTCCCCTCTGCCAAATGGATTAGGGTTAAGGTTATAGATCAATGGTTGACAGTTACCTCTGCAAATTTATTTACCCATGCCCTAATCACCAATCTATTATGTTTTTATGCCTGCAGTGGGCAAAAACTTTTTTGGACACGAGTTTTTTAGCACTAGCAGCAGGCAAGAAAAGAACAAGAGCCACACATTTTAAAAAGTATCATTAATAATCACCATGGAGGTTATGTGTGCAAGTTCCGGCCACACACGGACTTAGCAGTCCTACATAAACCTAAATAGAAATAAATCCTCACTGAACTCTGTGGAATTACTTCCAGGAAAGTATGCACAGAATTGCATTACAGGTCTGTTTTGTTCAAAATTTCCTATTAGAGACATATGATTTTATTTATTTAATTTGATTTATATGGCAGCCTCTCATGCCACTACAACTCAGGGTGGTGAATGGTTTTTCTAAAAAAACCCTATAATATAACAGTTTAAAATATACAGTATGAACTTATAATTATACACAAAAATGGCATTGGAGAGTAAAAAGCAATACAGTATAACAGACATGTCAAACACAAGGCCCGGGGGCCAGATCCGGCCCGCGAAGTGGTTTCATGCGGCCCGTGAAGCCATCCTGGAAACAGTGAGGGAACGGCCCCCACTGCCTTGGTCCTGGCCCAGAGACTCTCCTTCTGCCAGAGACCCTCAGATCTGTCCCACTTCTGCCCAGGCCCCCACAGGCACCCTTGATGCGAACGATGTAGAACTGGCCACACCCACCCAGTAGGCCCTATGCACTCTAGCCACGCCCACCCACTAGGCCACACCCACCCTGGCCATACTCACCCAGCCCCGAGGGCAACCACAATGCTGATGCGGCCCTCAATGAAATTGAGTTTGACACCCCTGCAGTATAATAAAATTTTAACCTGCCTGGGCTTCACTGACTTCATGATGCCCATGACTGAGAAACATTCATGTTTCCAATGCCTTTGGATGGCTAACAATGTCAGGTCAGGGTTTGCTATGCTAAAATGTTAATCCAGAGAATTAACAGATCTCTTTAAATCCATTTTATAATCTGGAGCTTTTTTGTTTATCAAGTTATCACAGCCTACAGGTATGTAATATCTTCTGCAGTTATATTGCGGGTGAACGCATATTTCCTCAGAAGTAAGTCTCTTTTCAGGCAGGTGTAATTTTCAGCTAAGTATGCATAGAACTGGACTTTTTTCTATTTCTGTTTTGTTTTGATGCCTCGATTCATTTCACTGACTGATACCCACTGCTTTAATTAAAGGCGGCAACAGAAGCTACAAGGAAGGACTAATTACCTCTTCCTCTCACTAAAATGTCAGATTCTGTGTCACCCACACAAAGCCAACTTCAAGCTTGTACCCCAGACCAATAAGATGACTGGGCTACCTTAATTGCAGACCACTGAAAACAACACCACACAGTAATAAGGAAATCACTGGCATCCATTTCAAAGAATTCAAAGAATTATCTGTGGCTGGGTGCCCCCTTAGCCTGATGCATTATTGCAAAGCTCCTGCTTCTAACAAACAGCTGTCACCACTTGTAGATTAGTCTAGGCCCCTCCCTTGCAAATTGTACCGTCTTGATGCCCTTTCTTTCTGTCCAATTATAAAGCGGCACTAGGTTTTCTCATCAGCCCTCTCCATGTCTTCAAATGGCTTTTCAGTGTCAGACCTATCAGGAAATTAACTCATCATGCAGTGACAGCTGCTAATTTTTTCCCTTACATGTCAGATAGATCGCCTGCTGAAGCTAATAATGAATCACCAATCTCTGATTAGAAGGTGCTTCCGAAACATATAACTGCCACTGGAGCTAATTTTTTTCTTCATATAAAATGATATCACCCTAGAGGAGCAGAAAACGAATTGTTCTGTTCAACAAGATGGAACAGAGGTAAGTTGTTTAAAGTGAGCCGTGTGCAATTGGAAATTATGAGCTAATATTGTAGAGTATAAGAAGGGGTGAAAATGCCACTTTATTTTTTTCATCTTACCAAATGGATTACTTTTTCCTGTTACATAATCTATTCACTAGAACTAACTCTGTTTTAGTGCTCAGGATATGCTTTTGTCCTCTGGGTTCTGTGTTGTATTTTTCTCTGAAAACATACGAAGTAGAGAACACGGAGGAAAGAGTTGATGTTGTTGGGGTCTCTCTCTTGTGTTTCCCCTCGCTAACTTGCCAGTGGCTTAGGCTGCCAGCTGATGGTCCCCAATGTTCTTCAAAGCAGGACAGTTCAGATAGGTTTGGCCAGCCTGAGGCAGGAAAGCTCATCGTGAAGAACATCTTGAGCCAACTGTGTCTGCAAACATAACAAATCTCTCTCTTGAGGAAACTTTCTATCAATCTGGATGTTTTGAAGGCAACGTTTATACATGACAACAGTGCTCACAGCACTGTTCACAATTCCCCATGTGCATATTTCTTGGTATGTTGGCTTTTTGTGCCAGTTCAACTAAGTTGCATGGTGAACTGTTGCTGATAAGAGACAGAATATCATTTAGCTTGGAGCTTTTGTTTTGGTTAACATTTTATATCTATGAATTAACTTTCAAGAGACATTTCTTGAAAACATGGCAGAAAACATTGTGCTGGAAGCTAAAAATGTTATGCGGAATGACTGCAGATACTTGACAGGCCTTCCTGTTTTTTTCCCCTGTCTATTAGGGAAAAAGGATGCTAGTCATTTAAGTCAACCTAGGGATTACATTTATTGAGACTGGCTGACTATGATGAGCAAAAATCCCACTGTATGTACATAGTTAACTATTTAATAAATAGGCAATGTGGGGTATTCTAGTTAGTTTGGACTATCATAATCAATAATTACTGGACACATTGGCTAGAGCTGATGGAACTTGCAGTCCAGAATACAACTACCCTATAATTCATTACCTCACTTTTTCTAAAATTGCTTATTGCCATTTGATGTAGGCCCTGGTGATAGCTCAGAGAAAGTCAAGGTATACACTAATATACAGAATAAACATGGCTATTTCTCTAAACAAGTCTTTCACTTACTTCACACCATAGTACAACTGAGGTGAAATGCATATTGAGAAAGATGTGCTTTAAAATAAGTTTCAATTTTACATCCATAATTTTATCATAGATGCAATTGCATTAGGATCAGTGGTGGGATTCAGCTGGTTCGCACCACTTCGGCAGAACTGGTAGCTATTTTTTTGTTGTCCAGGCCCAGAATGGACTTCCGGAAGTGGCATCCACACAGAGAACCAGTTGTTCACATATTTGAATCCCACGACTGATTAGGATTATAGGAAACTGCATTTCAATTCATTTTCTGAATTATTGAATGACATGCTGGATACATCTACATTCCAGGGAAAAAATCAATAAAATCATATTGTATGGGACTTCAGGAGTTTCATGTTACATATAGAATTTGATGCCTGGAAGTAGTAGCTACATAGCATAGTCTGAGGAGCATGAGCCACTCTGCTTATCAAATAGTCCAGAATCCCAGATTTCAAATAAATCCAGATCTCTCTTCCTGCCATACTGAAGACAAACTGATGCATTTCTGCCCCTCAGATGAAGCACAGCGGAAGGATATGTCTTTCACAGCAAGGTTCAGATGCAGCTTTCCAAAGGTCTTGATTGGCAGATGTATTTGCTGCTGTTCATGATACTCCAAAAGAGAATTACAAGGAAAGACATAACTAAGGCATGAAGCTTAGTAATGTATCAAAGTATAAGCATGAGATCAAATATTTTGTTTGAAAGTAAAAAAGCCCAGGTTGATGGTTTATGAACTATCCTGGTGTACAAACCTGGTGTCCTTCATAAATATATTTGCTGGAGAATTTTTCTCTTAACAAATCCAGAATGTTTTCACTGGATGATGTTAAAATAATGAGAATCTAATTCCTGAGACTTGTATATTGAATAGAGAAGTGTTGGCTGAAGAAAAGATATTTCTAAATTGGTGATAGTGAATGGACTAAACTGAAAAACAAAAGGTAGAAGCACGTAATCTGGGTTTCTGGAGAATCTTTCTCAGCACTTCCAAGCCAATGAACACTTCTACATTTAATTTTTTTTTGTTTATGCAAAGGTCTGCTCTTTTCATTGTGCATACAATGTGATTGCTGGTTTGACACTGCAGGCTACACTGGTTTCATGAAGGATTAAATGCCACCTGAGACATATTTATCCTAAATAAATCACAAATGGTAAACTGCAGCATGTCAGTGTCAACACCCTGTATTGCAGCGGAAAGGTTAGCCATACAGGACTGAGCATAGCTAAAAATTAGCATCCAAGCCATAAGACCAGAGGGCTCCAGTTAACAGGCAAAATGATCAAGAAGAAATCTTTTCAATGAAAAACATTTCTTTTGAGTACCTACGAGAATCTTGCAGAAGGCCATCATTTTGTAAAGGTCACTTTTATCCTGATAACAAACGGGAGTTGATCCTGTCATTGTTGGCTGAAGACAGTATTTAATAAGTAGTGAGCGGCCTGTCACTTTTAAGAAGAATGAGCAAGTTAAACTTGGCTAATTATGACTTTCAGTCTCTTTCTCTCTCTCTCTCTCTCTCTCTCTCTCTCTCTCTCTCTCTCTCTCTCTCTCTCTCTCTCTCTCTCTCTCTCTCTCTCTCTCTTGAAATTTTATTCTCCCTCTTTATTTGGGGGGGATGATCTGACACATCCAACCTGGAAAATAAAAACAACAATACATTTGCCACTCTGACAAGCACATGCCCCTTTACAGCTAATTTTAGAAGAGACAATTGTGCTCTGACTTTTTGATAATCGGATGTATCATTTATGCGTCTTCTGCCCAATACTTCTGAATCATAAAAATTAGATAATTAAGATATTAAATTAAAGTAATCTAGTTACTTCGTCTCTCCTGGCCTGAAAGTCACGAGTCCGAATGGGAACAGAGTAAGTTTTTCTTCCCCTGCTCTTTTCTCAAATCAGACTGGAAGAGTAATCATGATGCCTTAGCAGGAGTTCTGTAAATCTATGACACTTTTCTGGCTTGCTTCTAAATGTAAAACTAAGGCTGTCTTCAGGCACTCAACAGCCCCACATACATAGCTGGTGGGCCACAAATTTGCAGGCCTGTAATAAAGTCTATTTAATGCCAGCTTTGTGTATTGATCAACAGTGCATGTCTGTAAGAACTCTCAATGGGATCTGTTTCCAGGTAAGCTTAACATTAAAAATGAGAATACACCTTTTAATGCTGTTTTTTTATTGTAAAGAACCAATTGTTCCCCTATATATGATAGTTACATCTTTTAAGGAAAAACAGAAATTTTTATAGCAGAAAAATAATTGCTTTTAGCAGGAACTTACTTTAAACAATCAGAACTTATCCACAACTAAATCAATATTTGATCCAAGAAGAAATAGATCAAATTCAACTTTTTCCACTTAAGATTAATGGCAGAATTTAACATGGAAAGGGTCATCAAATATTTGCAAAGCCCATTCATAAAACAAACTGCAAAATGGTACATATTTGAATGATACCTTAAAAAAAGAAGAAAGAAATCCCTGCAATGATTACGTAACGGGTATTAGTGAGTTTCTTTTGCTAATACCTCCACAAGGATTGATTTTAGAGAGGTCTCATGATATTTAGTGGGGGTTCAATCACAATAAAATGTATTTTGAAAAAAGGCATTTTGAACCACACCATAAATTCATTTCATTGTGAATACTGCATTTGAGTAGAAATAACTGGGACGTATTTAAACAGGTTTGGAATGTAAAATTATTGCATACATAGAATGCCTTAATCTATAAATTGTTGATGTCTGTGTCAATTAGGTGATATAAATACCTGCATATTTAATTTGTTCGCCCTGCAGAAAGTCAGATAAGTCAAATTATATCATTAATCACAAGAAAGATAAAACTATCAGAATGTCAAAATATAATGAAGAGGTGATAAGCAAAATAACCCAAATTATCTAATGAAGATAATTAAATTAATATCTTGGTAGTTGCATCTGTGTATGTTCTGATTTTATATTGTAAATTTTTCAGTGTCTATAACCAGTAAACAGTCTGATCAATGCTCATGCAAAAACAAGGAAAATTCCCTTTTTATGTAACATTCCCAAGATGGTGATGCTAACACCATATAAATGCATTGAACAGCAAATACCATGTAGAAATGCTTTATAAGTTAACAATAAAACATAATATATCTGATGTTTCTTTCCTTTTTTTGAAATTATTAGGTATACTTTAGTATCTTTTATAGTTCACTGTTACCTCTTTGGCCCTGGATAATAGCTGTTTGTGAACCATCTTCTGTGTAAATGAGCATGCTACTTAGTTGTTCAACACTTTCGTCACAAGAATTTTGATTAGAATTTATAACTGTGCCAGCCTGCAAAAGTTCTTGAGTTTCTTCTTTCTCTATCACAGTATGTGAATATATTCTAGAGTCATTCTCAATTTCCTGTGGTAATTGTGTTACTATGTAATGAGTTGCCCCACTGGCGAAGTTATTGTTAGACTCCTGAACCATTGCTTGAGCAATCTCCTCTGTGACAATGATTTGTGAAATTCCTCCATCTGCTTCAACCAAATCCATGTGTTGACTTTGGATGCTCAGAGTATGGCTGTCAGTCTCTTGCATTATTATTTGAGATCCTTCTCTAGCTACCATATGCACAGTTCCTTCCTCGTTCAAAATAACCTGAGTGACACCTTCTTTCATCAGCTGATCAGCTGCAGCTGTATCACATACAGCAAACTGGAGGACTCCTTCAACCATTTTCTTGAAGGCAACTTGAGCATTTTCCTGAGATGAAATTATGGTAGATGGATGCACAACTTGTGTTACTACCTCCATGGACTGTTCTTCTTCAATTTCCTGAACACCATGGAATATTTGTGTTTCCTGTGTTATGTCATCAATAGAAACGGTGTCTGCTTCTGGATTTGACACTTGCAATGCTTCTTTGTGACAAAGCTGTGCCCTATCCAAGAGTTCTGCTTTGTTTTCCACCTCACCAAGTTCTGTTACAGCACAAAGCAAAGCGTCTAATGCTGAGGCAGACTCAGGTGGGTGTACCCTTGATGTATCCAGAGATTCTTGTCTCACTATCTGTTGCACCACTGCATTATTTGGGGCTGAAGCCATCCCTAAGGAAACGGCATCTTCAATAGGAGTTCCTCCTACAGAGCCTTCAACGACAACAAGTTGTGTTTTCCCATCTGACAACTGTTCATTGAGTATTTGTTCTGGAAGTATAGTGCTTACATGAGAGCCATTTTGATTTGTAGCTATCAGTTGTCCATCTTCGGTTATATGTACAACCCTTGCCACTTGGCCAGCCATTGCCAAAGTATGAAGGGTAGCTGCTGCTGTTTCCTCCATTGAGGCATCAATCGTGAAATCACTATCATATCCCTGAATAATGATCACCTGTTGCACTTGTTCATTGGGTTGTGGATGTCTCCTCATACCATGAAGCATCTTATCACTAACTGGAGAAATTTCATCTAGAGCTGATGTAATAAAAGGGCTGGTGGTTTCAACAAATGTAGCTCCTTGACCCTTCAGTCGACATTCATAAGACTTAGAAACTATACCTAAGAAAAGAAAGAAATAATTTTTTTTTAAAAAATGTCAAAAAATAGTTGCACAAAATACAGGTATGAACAATATAAAAATCACAAATGATATGTGGATGCTATTATCCTTTCAAGTGCAAGTTAACCACTGTGATAAATTCTCTATTAACAGTAGTGAAGGGAATACTCATACATGCAAGATGGTTCATGTTCAGAGGAACTTAAAAATCCTATTTCTTTCCAGCCGTGACTAGATGTATTTATATATTTTCATTAAATGTTCCACAAACAAATTTGTAAACCCTTTGGAATTTTTGATATTTCTGCACAAATATAACTTAAAATGTAGTCTATTTTTTTATTAAAGAGTTTTACAAAAACAAAATTTTACAATATATCCCCAAATCCCTCCCACCCCAAACCCCCCCACTTCCCCCCCCCACTTCCCAGAGCTAAATACAGGATTATAGTTACAATAATCATATTCTAAATAAAAATTATGCATAATATACAATTAACCAAATTCATAATGTGCTTTAACTCCCCTTTGACATAACTACAAACAAAGTACCAATAACAATATCCCACTAAAATCTACTCATAAGCTAAATGGAACTTTTTAGTCCCATATTTGTTCTGAATATAATTTATCCATCTCCTCCAAACTGAAATATATCATTCCTGTGAATGATCTTTCAAATAAGCAGAAATCCTAGACATTTCTGCAAGATTCGAAACTTTAAACACCCATTCTTCTATAGTGGGCAAACTATCCTTCTTCCAATATTGTCCCACCAGTAACCGTGCTGCTGTTATCATATTCAACATCAAATTAGTTTCTTTAACATCACAATCTACAACAATACCCAATAAAAATAATTGCGGAGAAAACTTTATCTTTCTCTTAAAAATCTTTTGAATGTTCCACCAAATTTTGATCCAAAAAGCTTTTATGTTTCTACAAGTCCACCACATGTGAAAATAGGTAGCTTCTGAACTACCACATCTCCAACATTTAGACTGTAAATTAGGATACATGTTGGACAACTTCTTGGGATCCAGATGCCATCTATAAAACATTTTATAAAAATTTTCTCTTAAGTTTTGAGCCTGAGTAAATTTAACATTTCTGACCCAAATTATCTCCCAGGTGTCCAACGAGATTGGTTCCTGAATATTTTGTGCCCACTTTATCATACAGTCTTTAACCAATTCCGTTTCTGAATCCAATTCAATTAAAGCATTATATATCCTCTTTATATGTGCACAATTTAAATCTCTAATTTGTTTTACTAAATTTTGATCTGTAATTGTGATGCCAACCTTTTTATCTAACTTCCACCTAGCTTTCAATTGGGTATATTGAAACCAAGAGTAATTTATATTTTCTTGTCTTAACTCCTCTAATGATTTAAGTTGCCAATCATTCCCTTGCAATCTAAGTAATTCCTTGTAGGAAACCATATCCATACTCACTCCCATAGATATGCCCTCTATCGTGTGTCCTGGAATTCCCCAAATCGGTATTTTATAATTTAACATATAATAATACTTTTTCCAGACACGCAATAAAGCACTTCTAAGAATGTGGGATTTAAAAGCCCTGTCCACCTTCTTATCGTAAAGCAAATATGCATGCCATCCATATACCAAATCCCATCCCTCAAGATGAAGTATTCTCTTGTTGGTTAAATTAAGCCAATCACTAATCCAGGTCAAGGCAACCGCATCATAGTACAATTTCAAATTCGGCACCTTGAGTCCCCCTCTTTCCCTGGCATCTTGTAAAAACTTAAATTTAACTCTTGGTTTTTTCCCCGCCCAAATAAATTTGTTAATACCCTTCTGCCATTGATCAAGGTTGGCATCCTTTTTCAATATAGGTATCATTTGAAACAAAAAGAGAAACTTTGGTAGAACATTCATTTTAACAACTGCAATTCTTCCCAGTAATGATAATTGTAATTTTTTCCAATTATTTAAGTCCCTTTGTACCTTCAACCATAGTGTTTCATAATTATTCTTATACAATTTTACATTTGAGGCCGCAATATATACTCCTAAATATTTAACCTTCTTCACTATTTCAAAACCTGTTAATTTAGATAACATATCCCTTTCACTCATAGATAAGTTCTTGGATAATATCTTAGTCTTATTACTATTCACCTTAAACCCAGAAACCTTACCATACTGAGTTATAATTTCCATCAAGTCTATAACCGACTGTAACGGTTGGGATACTGTCACAACCAATTCATCAGCAAAAGCTCTCAGTCTATAATCATTCTGTTTTATTTTGATTCCCTTTATCATAGAGGACTCTCGAATTTTAATTAATAAAATCTCTAGTGTTAGAACAAACAATAATGGTGATAGGGGGCAACCCTGTCTTGTACCTTTTTCAATTTTGAAAGTCTCTGTTAATCCCCCATTAACTATAATTTGTGCAGTTTGTTGTTGATATATAGCTTTAATAGCATGTAGAAAACCTTCTCCAAAATTCATCTCCTCAACAACTCTTAATAAAAATTGCCAATTCAATTGGTCAAAGGCTTTCTCTGCATCCAAAAATATCAATGCTGCAGAGACTTGGTTGTTCTTATCCAAATATTCAAGCAAGTTAACAATTTGTCTTACATTATATTTCATATACCTCCCAGATATAAATCCCGATTGATCACTATGAATCATTTGTTTCAAAACTTGCATTAATTTTTGATATTTCTGCACAAATATAACTTAAAACGTAGTCTATTTTTGACACATGCAATTGGATGAAGATAACTCAATTAAACAAATTAGTCAAAAACATTGTATTTGTTGATTTATTTATTGAAGGAAATGATCCAAGGCTATAACTGTAGGAATTACAATTGTTAAGATTTGTGAAGGTTATATTTTGTCTTAAAGCTGAAGATGAAATTATCTACACTGGGATACTAGATTGCATATGTTTTATATATTTGCTTATTGTTTTGTTGTTTTTCTGGTTTTTTAAAAATATTTTATTATCTTTCTTAGGTGTAAGGCTGAAATTGTCAGTCCTAGAAGCAAAGAACCTGAGACCAGATATGATGCAGGTGTCCGCCATATCTAAAACCAAGATACAAGCAGCCAGACACTAGAAAAGGCTGGTTTAACAAATAAATCATGGATTATTATGTACAATAGGCCAGATTACCTGATTCAGTAGTATGAAATCTTCATTATCATCACTCAGTTTTCTGCAATACAAGCAACAGATCTATCCAAGTCTTATCCTTTTGAATGTTCCACTCCTACCTCTTAAATTCTGGTTTACTTTCTGCAGAGATATTTATTGCTATTGCCCTGGGTGAAAGTCTAATAGGAATCATTGTCGGGAATTTCCGTTGGCCAGATTTGAAATATAATTAATTAATACCAATATGATTACCACATTGTGAATTCCCCAAATGTGTTCCGAAGATGTGGGGAAAACATGGAATTTCTTCTGCGCTTAAATTCTGTTTTTTTAACCAACACGTTTCTGAGATTTCTAAGCTGGAAACATTGCAGGATAAACGCTGCTGATGAATTAATGAATGGCTGAACCATGGGGTCAGAAGTTCAGGATAGAAGTATCAAAAGCAGACACAAAACCTGAAGTATGATAGGTAAGGGGTAGATTTACATTTGCAGTTTCATCTTGATAGACAATCTTTCCCCTAGCACTGAAGATAAATTAATGGGGGGGAAGTACAGTTTAATCCTAAGCAATTTATTTATAAGCAATGAATTCAATGAGATTTGAACCTTAATAAAGTTGTAGAGAAGATATCTTGAGTTGTGCAAATCTATACAACAGACACTAAATTTGAATTTCTAATAGTAAAATCAGTCAATTATTTAATCTGCAGTTATCCATTTGGGTCAACAATAGCAGTGATATAATGTAGTCTGTTGTTTTTTTTAAAAAAAATTATTCGGCCAAATCAGAATTACCAACAGTAGTTACAAAGGTACATAATGGGCAGCTTATCGCATTGCAAGAAAATCTTAATAGATAGGTGGATTTACACTTTGAAGATGAAATTTAAACAAGAATCATAAACTGTTTAATAAAGGCTGCAGTTACATAGTATAATTAATCTGTAACAGGAAAAAAACCCAACACATGTACACGTTCTGAGATGTTATTTGGTAGATAGTCACTGATTTCCAGTCCCCTCCTTACCAGCTAAGCTTCTTTCAGGTCAACTTATACAGTAGCTGTGGAATATGTCCATAGAGCTGTGGACAGGCTAAATCAGAAAATGGCATGCAGTTTATATAGCAATACCACAAAGGAGACACCATTTGTCTGGAAACAAATCTGTTTACAGTTCAGGGAGAACCCCTCAGGATTGAGCTCCATTCTAGGTTGCATATCACAAACTTGAAAAGCTGGTTTGCTATGATTTACTGTGGATGTACAACATTGTCCCTGAAATGACTGTCACAAACTCAGTAGCATAATACAATAAGAATGAATCTGCTGAATTTAAAATCGAAGAACTTACACAAAGTGGTTATGTAAGATTGCTAAATATTATTAATCAAGAGTATGTGGCAACTATTTCAAATTATTTGCTCCTCTGAGAGCAGCCTGGTTCCAGTACCTAGACATAATAATTTAGCGGAGTACCACAAAATCATATGACCTTGTATTAGTATTAAAAAAAACCTGGTCAGTAAGCAGAGCCTCTGTCACCTTAATGGCACACTCAAAGCAAGCAGCAAATTCAATGTGAATGTAACATGAACCATACATCATCCCTAACATTTCATACATATCTCAGTACTATATTTGATGAAATTACTGACTCACAGATGTTATCAGGATTTTAGGTTTAAAAACACTGCATCCATTATCAAAACAAAATTAAATTATACCATCCTAATTTTAGATGGCAAGATGGAAGGGAGCCTTTATGTCATTTAGAAAAAAGGTTTTTTTTTTAAAAAAAATTAAGTGACTGAAATGTTTGTCCAAGTAAAACTGTATGATTGATTTGGCACCCACTGAGGGATTAAATTTTGGCAAGGAAAAACTGTAGGGAAGAACGAAATGGCTCTTTGTATCATTAACCTTATACTCTTTCCTTATGGAAATCATACTCAAGATTCTCAGCCTGAAAAAAAAAGAATGGAAGGGAGAACATAACACAAAGGGACAATTAAAAATCAGAACTGATTCATATTTTGCAAGCGAACGATGTAATTAATTTCCACGTGTGTCTTGCTTTCATTGACAAGATGTAGGATAATACTTGTAATGATATGGTCTTAAATCAAAACAGAATTCTGCTCCAATATTATCCGTTGGACTAATTCCACAGATAAAGTCTTAAGAGTGAACAGGCATGAAGTGACACTGTCATATTCAGGAGCTGCATCAGAACAGAATAGGAACAGAAGAAGATAAAGAAATATGTTCCCTCCCTTGCCTTCAGAGGTAAATGCTGCATCTGTGATTTTATGCATGTCCAGTCTTTGCTCAGCAATTGAACGGGAAGTCTCCTGGGGGTTGAGTTATCCTGTAAATTCCTTGCAGCACAGATAATTATGCCATTCTGACTGCTTGCTTAATCTATTTGAATCCAGAGGTGAGTCAGGCCACTTCCTGACCATTAAAGTAAACTACATGGGTAAATACTGCTGTCAGTAAAAGGGTGTGATGAAGCTTAACTACACCAACATCTTAACTTCGGCTCAGTGCAACCCAAGCTATTCCATCATAGTTCATAAATGCGATTGCAGGTCCATCTTTTGATTCAGAAATTTAATAACTTCGAGTGCTGTCAGTAGTGCTTTGAAAAATGGATCCTATAAAATGTAACAGCCTCAATCAGATTGTAAAAGATTCACCCACGGAAGATTCTCCCATTTTCAACTATAATGAATTAATGTTGAGCTGTGTAGAAGTTCAAGTGTCAGTTAAACTAATGGGAATCTGTAGTGTAGGCTTAAATTTTAACTGGGCCAAAAATTTATTGGGAACATCAAGTTCAATTTTAGTGATCTTCATGGTAAATGTAATATGTGTAGCTGAATGGATTCCCTTTGTTTTGAGAGGATGAAAGTTAACAGAAAAAAATGTAATTCTAGAGATATGTTTTAAGAATTAGTTATGGCAAAGCATACTTCCCCCCATTTTTCTAGTCATTTTTTTTATTAAACATCACTGTATCAAAGAAATCTTATTTTTTAGAAATGCATTTTAAACAAAAACTGGTACAAAGGAATAAAGAATTTTTGTTAATAACAAACGTAAATGTAAAATGCTATACTTGCTGTTGAATGTCATTACAAAGTATAAATGAACAGAATTACATTTAAAATTGATAAAATACAATAATGTAAGATTGCTATCGAGGGATAAAAGATCCTATGGATGTGTTTCATATCTATGGATATCATGATCACAGAATTGGTTGTTTCCCAAATATTCTGTATTTTCAACAGAGCCCTTATTTATTAGTTGGCACGGAGTATTTTTTAAGAAATGGAAAAATCTCAAATATTTTGGGATATTATATCATTATTTGTATACTCTATTCATGCTTATAGGCCACCTTCTCAGCAAAATGGGACAAGATATACTTTATTTAACGTGATTAATGAAGAGTACAAATAAGATTTAGCTCAGCTATGTTTTTGAAACCAAGAACTGAGTATTTTGCTGTTGTATGGCTATATCATTTTTGTTACAGCCCTCATTTCCCTGTCCTCCACCCTCTTAGAATAAATACCTTATTCTTTTGTTAAGCTCACATTTAATTAAAATGTACAGGATTTGTGCAGTGAACTTGAATGAAACAAATAAAACAAGCCCCCCCTTCTCTTGAAGGCATACGTTGTGAATGAAAAATGTCATTACAGTCTAAAAATTTTTGCAGTAAACAGGGCCTACAGAGGGAAGTTTCCCCTGTAATGACATCCATAAAATACACAAATGGCACTTTTAGTACCATCCTGAATATGGCATTTTCTGTGCTCTACACACAATCTAAATGGTTTGATCATAGAGCATAATACTCCATTGGGTTTATAGAACAATCAATGTTCCATAAAATGATGTATTTATCCAATAGTAGGCTCAGCAGTTACTGGTGTATGACATTGTAGGACACTGGCTTTGTACTGTTCAGCAGCACACATGCTGGCTGTAAAACTTATCTAACACTACTTCAACAACTTCATCTCATCTGTGTCAAGTAATTTGTTGAAGCCTCAGCTTGGCTTAAAAAAAAACTTGTAATAAAAATTCATAGAATTTTCAAGAGAATGAAAGCTGATGACAATAGAAAGGTCACATTGTGTCTCCACTAAAGGGGTCAAGGGTTATTTGCAGTTCTAAAACAGAAAGTAGATTTCATGCATCGTGTAGCAGATAAAGATGGTATTAAAAAGACTTGTCTCCAAAAGTAATGCATAACGTATCAGGAAAGTCCGGGTTAATGCAATATTGCATGTAAACCTCCACTTTTACTTTTCTTTTTATATTTTAACAGACATCCATCTGGGCCAAGTGTAGATCTTGCTGATCAAAACAAAATCAAGGAAATGGACTAAAGAACGTTGAGGGATATATGCTTATTTTTTTACTCTATGTTTTGATGACTTTATCTTTCTTTTCTATATAGGTGCTATTAAAGATTTTATCTACTGGGCACTGTGACATTATTCCTGCTGGTTATTTCCCCATTTTATGTTCATTGTTATTATTATTATTATTATTATTATTATTATTATTATTATTATTATTATTATTATTATTATTATTATTATTATTTTAATTTTTATACCGCCCTTCTCCCGAAGGACTCAGGACTTATTAGAATTGAACACTTTAAATAACATTACACGAAAGACAGTCTTTAGGCAGTATATATCAACCAACCTTAGTAACTAGTGTTAATATTTTGCTTTGATGAAAAGTGTCTCAAAACTCAGTTTCCAGTATTCTAGTTACCTTCCTTTTCTCCTTCTCTTGGTAGTTGCTATGTTGGCTATCTCCATTGGGGTTATGAAATAAAAATCCTGCCCCATGGCTGGATGATGAGTGAAAAGAATACCAAAGGAGTGTAGCGCTCCATGTGCTTTTTTAAAAATCATTTTCAATTATGCCCATTTTTATGGGAAGTTATTGTAGAAGATGACCAGGTGGACCCTGAGGGCAGGGCCAAACATGTCATCAGTTTGGAATTTTTATGTTCCCACAAGAGATCTAAGTCCAGTCCTCCCCCATGAATTCTGTTGACCCTTATCTAGCGCCAATTTGCTCTGATCATTAGTAGATCAGATTCTTGTGTATAAGTAGAATGAAATAAAGTTCTAGTGCTTTGAACTCTACTCCTGTTCCTGGTTTCTTGCGCCTAAACCACTTACTGAGCATATACTATACAAGGAACTAGAAGCAGTTATTCCAAAATTCTTATCTCTAGAACTGTTCTCGCTATGGTATCCAATGCCTGCAAATGTCTTCCAAAGCAACCTGGATAGAAGTAAGCATAATTTTTCTCTAATTGTTCATAAAACAAGGGTACTAATAAGACATCATTTTATGGCTCTAAAACAAGCTACAATCTGAACTAATTGGGCAGGTTTTTTTAACCCAGAAAGCAAGCATGGAAATAATAAAGTTATGTTAACTTTACAGAAAGCAAAGGAGCTAATATCATTATTTTTAATTTTATTATACCAAGCTAATTAATGGGACAACATATGCATATATAAAATGATTTTAATAATAAAAAGTAAAAAAGTAAAAAAAGGGGGGTGTCTGGAAAATAACATAATCAACAAAACCATTCTAAAAACTGGACCATGTCAATTAAAAGTCTTCTTCCTTGTCCCTTTGTTGAAAAAGCAATTAATTCATATATTGGCAGACAAGATAGCTCAACAATTCATTGCTGCAATTCTGTTATAGATTTCCCCTTTCAGTATCCTATGATAACTCTTTTAGCCCGCAGGTGTTTATTTCACTCTGAGGAAATTGTGAGAGGAAGTCAAGCAAAACTAGTTGTATTATTTTGCCTGTCTTAATGCAAGTATGCAGCCACCTGAAGGTTTTTCTAGTGATTCTACAAAGCTATTCCCATGCTATTATTTACTTAGTTGCTTGTTTTACTTATAAGTCACCTCAATTTCCAAGCAAATCTAGCCAGTGTACACAATATTACATTTTGATTAGCGCAGTTTTTAAGCTTGGCGCAACAGGATTTGCCTTCTTCAAAGAGACAAGTCATATTAGAAATAGACTAGGGGTGTCCAACCTGGCAACTTTAAGACCTGTGGATTTCAGCTCCCAGAAATGGCTGGGAAATTCTGGGAGTTGGTGATGTCAAAAAAGTCAAAATGGCAACCATGATCATGCAATTCCTTTTTTTACATGCACATAAATGCACATAGGAAGAGGCTCAAGACTTTGACTGCATGCTTATAGCTATCATCTCAACATTTTTGACAGGGCCAATCAAGGAGGAAAAAATTTCTAACAGGGCCTCTATCAACTCCTCTACAGCATGTTTTGTGCTTACAGATCAAAACTGTGCCCATATTATCCTTGCCAGCTTTTTAAAAAAATCTACGTTACTCTGTGAAGAATCATATCCATACACATTGCTATGAAAATAATTTATATTATCAAAAACAATGACAACTAGCAGATAGTTTACAAGACAGTATTGTATTCTCTTGGGTAATTCAGCTGAGAATTTGGGGTTTTGTGTTTAACTTGGCTGCTTATGTTTTCTTGTTAGTGTGCTAAAACGATTACTGTCATAACTTGCTAGTCATATCTATGCTTTGTTTATAAATGGAAGCACGGTACAGTGTATTGTCATATCTTTCCAGAGCAAATTATAGGAAATAACCATTTATCTTCATTGCAGGCACTTTCTTATGTTTGGCAGAAAACAAACCAGTATTCACCAACTGCACAGAGGCACCATTAAAATCAGATTTACAGTAAACAGAACCTGCAGCTGGGGTAAAACACTGTTAGTATTTTAATTATCAGCAAGGCTTTTGGAGGTCTAACATCTGCTCGCAGCCAAAAGACAGCAGCAGCTGCTTGTGTACATATGAAACAATGTGAATTTTTGTCTATAAATATTAAAATATACTGTATGTGTTGTATACATTGCCACAACACTCTTATTAAGTCTGCCATGTCTATGGGGCATCTAAAACTCTTTCTAGCTTCTAGTAAATTCACAAAGGGCTTATCCCCTTCAGAAGAATTAGAACCAAAGAGAGCAAAAATTCTTGAATCCATAAGTTGAACATATTTAAAGGGGATATTTAACTATGAACATGCTTACAAAGTACCAACAGTATGTTTTGATCATGGCACTCCCAAATGACATCAGGGAGAGGGCATCCCAGAATAATGTTCAGGTCCAAATCCAATAAAAATATTAATATTTATAATCTTTGTTCTCTTTATAATTCTCAAATATATTTTTGAATGATTAATATCCAGCAGTTCATGTTATAACTCCTTAATAATAAATACTCCTATAAACTGACAATTTTCTGCTCAGTAATGAGTATAGATACAGGTACATTACTTATTTTATTTAGATGCTGGTCTATATTTTCCTTATAACAAGATAGCAACAAAGAACTGGAATTAATGCTTTTTATTATTTTTTTAAATTAAGAATATGCTATTTACAGCACAACCCAGTGTATGCCTACTCAGATGCAATAGGGGCTTATGTTAAGGAGACTGCATTAAATAATTTATGTTTATGTTATTTTGCCAACGTAAATAGTTTATTCAACAATTCAGGTACATCATAAAAAGTGGTAATAAACAGAGAAGGGGACATTAAAATGATAAAATATAATAAAACTTGCCACATTAGGCAACTTCAAATCAACAACACAATACAGAAAACAATCAAGATGGTCACAAGCTTTCTAAATCAGCAGTCCCCAACCTTTCTGGCGCCATGGACTGGTTTCCTAGAAGTCACGTTTTCCATGAACTGGATGGGCGGGGATGCTTTGGCCCACAACCTAGATCCCATGCATGAGCAGATGAAGCTTTGCTCCCTCGCCCACCACTTGCATGGCCTGGTTCCTAACAGGCCATGGATCAGTAGCCTGGGGGTTTGGGACCCCCTGTTCTGAGTCAATGCCTGGGGTAAAATTCAGGTCTTTAGCACTTTTTAAAAGGCAGTCATAATTAAGGCCCTCCAAAATTTAGGGGAATACTATGCCACAAGGCAGAGAAGATATGCTTCCTGGGCCTGTCACATGACACTGCTTAAGGTATGGGCTTGTAGCATGTCCACCCTTTCAGATTTTATTGAACAGGTTAATATAATCAGAGACTAGTGATTCTGGAACTAGCTAGGCCCTGTGTTGTGAAGACATTTATAGATAACAACCAGCAACTTGAATGCACTCAAATGTAACTGATAACTAGTGAAGCTCACAAAGTAGTATTATTTGAGTACACTGAGATGCATTTAGCTATTTGTGCTACTGTATTCTGGGCCAGTTGTAGTTTGAGTACATGAAGAACACACTGCAGTAATCCAGATGAGAGCTGAATGGCTATCTTAAGGCATGAATGACTATGAGTAAAGGCTTCCAATCCAGGGTTGGATCTCTGGTCTTCCCAACCAGAGTTGCCACCAGTTTTTCGAGCAAGACTCATGAGCCTAGGATGAATTACATTATTTACTGAGTCTGTCTGGCATTTTATAATCATTCGGAACCAAAGATGGAAACTTTTAGGATCCAGATGGCCTCACAAGGCATAGCCACTTGATCTTCCCAAGTATAACTTTGAGCTTGAGTTATACATACAGACTCCCATCGCCTCTAAATACTGAGATAGAATGTCAATAGCATCATTTTGCCAGTCAGGATTGGTTGTATAACTAAATGGCTTTAGCATATTCTGATACTTAATCCCATGCTCATGTGATAAAAGAAAATTTCAAACTACATAATGATTTTGTAATATTTCTAGTTATGGATTTAATTCAAAGAACTAGGAAAAATGTAGAAAACATTGACCAATCAATGAATTTGAATCTGAAACATTTTTTTCAAAATGCAATATTTTCATTACATTTCAAGCAAATATTTAGATATAGTTTCTAGCGAGCAAGAGAAGCTCTAATTAATTCACCATAATTGAAAAATGGTCCTGAGAAGATGCCTTTGTAATGAGACAAAATGAAAATGAACCCAGATTAGCAGATTCATTTTAACTGAATTAAAACTGGAATATATGTCTTGCAAATGACACCATGGGATATTCCCAGTGTAAATGATCATTACATAAGTTCACGTAGATAATGATTCATGTCTTTATATGTGGGTACTTATACTTGGCACATCCATGAAAGCCAACTAGCAATCAGAAGACATGATGAAAACTCTTTAATTTTGCAACACATGAAAAAACCTAACCATAGTTTCAGTTGGGAAACTGTGACCACCCTAGACCAAGCCAAGTCCAAAAATAGGACCCAGATTGTTGGGGGCAATAAGCTGACTTTGTAATAATGCCGCTTGGGTCCCCCCGAAAGCCCTAATAAGCAGACATATACATAGAATGAAGGCTATTGCTAAGCACATGGATTTGTGCTTTAGATTGTAAGCCGCCCTGAGTCTTCGGAGAAGGGCGGGATATAAATGGGATAAAAAAAATGCTAGGGATTTTCTAGAAGCCTGGCGCTCTTACAAATTAGCCATCAACAGACACATAGACATAGACAATATCTACAGACTATGCCAAAGAGATAATCAACAAGCCAAAAACAGAATAAAAAGGGCAAAGCACTTCCCCACCTGCAATCAGCACCCAAATGAGCATAGATTAACTCCAAGATTAACATTAGATCAACAATCAAGTAAACAATATCCCAAACAAGGAACAGTTAAACAAGCTAACAGTAAACTGCCCAACCAAAGAATCTCTAAGACCACCCCCACCAACCTGACAGGTAAGCCACTAGTATATAAAATGAGAGCAAACCCCACACCTTACTAGCACTTATGATGTTACCTAGTTTGGGTAATGAAACGTCTGCAAGAAAACCCACCTCCCCCCACTCCGCCCCTGCCTTCCCCATGTATCCTTAGGTTTTAATATTGACTTTATTTATGTTTAATTGTACATGTGCAGACATATTTCTATAGTGTAAGCCGCCCAGAGTTGCCCTATGGTAAGATGGGTGGCCAATAAATTTTATAAACCAATACATATAAATAAATAAAACAACCAAACTCAGAGAGTACCAAGGACCCCTCGTGTCAATGCTGAGCTAGAAATGTTCTCCTTTATTAGTACTTACACTACTACAACAGGGTCTGCATACAGCTGCCTTTGAACATGACTCAAATGTACAGAAAGTTACAGCCAGATTGTCAGAAGAGTCCTTGACTTTTCTAAAAAGATACTTGTATTGGGATAGCAGTTGTGTTTATGGTTGCCAATATGTTTTATCTGACTCTGTCAACAGCCCAGAACAGTATTGATGGAGGTATGCAAATTTCAATAAATAAATCAATATTCCAAAATTCATCATGCATTTGTAAAGCAACTTGAAAAAGCAACTTGATACCTGACTTTATCCTGAAAAACAGCACATGTTTACCGCAATGGCCCAATTCTTAGTTTTTGTCAACAGTGTATGTTGAACTAAGTTGTCCAACAAACTTAGTGTTTTGCTCTCTCACAAAGCATTAGGAATAGCTGCCAATCAAATGAAAAAAGATAGCCCATTTGTCACATCTTTTCACTGCCAATCTATGAAATGTGGTGCTTAAACACATCTCGTTAATACTGACATATGCTCAACACTATTTAGCAATTTATTTCAACTGCGCTCAATGTCTTAGAAATTTTAGCTGGGGATAACAGGGTTTCCAGTTGAACACAACTAAAAACAGATATCTTATCTCAAACAGTTTTTTAAATGTGTTGTCGTTTGCAGTATGCTATTGGGTGTTTAAGTTATTTTGACTTTTCTGTGATGGTTCTCTTCATTCTATTCACGCTGGAACTCGACAAAAAGTGGCTGCGGAAGAATGAATTACATGGACATACAGTATAAGAAGAACTTCTGCCAGCAATTGAGATAAAATATTTGACAATGTTGCGGACGGAAGACACATGGACACCAAATGATGATGTTTTCAAAAACGTCCAAAATTAACTATTTTTAGTAAGAAGGTCCTCCTAATACTCCTAATGTTACTAAATTTATCAATCCTTTAAAAAATGGGTCAAATGCAGAAGCAAAGGACACAGGCAGCATAAATATTCAATCTACTTGATAGGCCACAAGCAAAGCTATGTTGCTTACGTTCTATTTGCTAAAGGAATTTTAGGACGTATTTAATACAACCTTTAGCTATAGTAGATGAAAGACTTTTTTATGACTGCACTTTTCATGGCTGTATATTCTCTCAATCAAACTTCAATATATCAGTACCCTTCTAGCCCTTTTTATCTCCAGAAACAGTAGCTCTAATGCACAGAAATGTAGCCTCTGTTTCTTATAATCATGGATATTAATTAGATTAGCACACTGCATCATATTGTTTTGCTTTAGGGGGGAAAATGTTTTTTCACTATGCTTTGAGACTTCCCTATGACTGGGATTCACATAATCACATAAACTGAAATCACTTTCTCCCCCATATCAATTTTAATCCTTAAGCATACTTTCTAAAGCAAATTAATACCTCACAAATAATACAATTGATCGAACAAAGCTGATTTATCATTTCTATTCAATATAACGGGCGGACGTTATTCAGCACCATCCAATTGTTTCTAGCTTATGTATATACATAAAATGCAAGGCTGCTCATGATTTCAGACTCCGTACTGGACATTCAAACTGCTTTTGAAAGGATAGCATATTCCTTACCCACTAACAGAAACTTTTAAAAAAATGAAATTGAAGTTTTTCTCAGTCTCTATTTTTCTCTTCTCCAATTACTTTAAGGAGAAGATCTTGAGGTGGATTAGTATCGCTGACACCATAAACAACAGAGAACATGACTATTCACATTACGCTGAACTTCACTGTGAAATGGAGACCACCTGAGCTCGCCAACGAAATTGTAGTTTCCTAACCCTAAACCACAAATTAGGAAATATGACTTTTTCTTTTTCAGAAATACTTCTTTTTTTCTTTCCCCCATTCTTTAGATTCATAGACCTATCCTGGGAATGAAAAACAATAGTATTTCCTTGTCTCCTTTAAAAGCCCACCCCAAAATTTGTGACACTTCCTTGGAAAGAACTTACGTAGGTACTTCAACTCCAATGTTACTGTAAATGCACATAGTTCTCTGTGATTTCAAATCATTTTATTCCTGCTGAATTTCAATGCAGATATCTAAAGTGTTTAAATAAACACTATTTAAACCTGTTAGTTCATCAAATGCAAACACTGCACATTAAAGCAGGGAATATCAACCGCTTGTGAAAATGATGGAAAGTGACACCAATGTAATAACATGATTACAGGTTTATGGATTTCTGAAGTAAACATAAGCCAAATCCCCCCTCCCCAACCCCTTAAGTGATTTTAGCAGATGAGATGTTTCAGTACAGTCTGTTTTTGATCTGAAATGCATATAGCACATTCAGATCAGCAGTCCTGTAACTTGAAAGACTGCTAGAAACATTTGGAGGTCTAACAGAAAACAAGAAATGGCATGAATTGGGAAGGAAGCCAGTATGACAACTGGGGACAAGGGACACAATAAGGCAAGAAGTGAGGCAAATTGTAGCTTATGGATGCTACCAGCAAGCCTTCACAAAACAATCACATGGAAAGCATTGTGCAGGAACAAAGGGCCGTAATGACTGAATTGGGCATTTTTTTTGTTCGGAAAGCAGCCAGCCACAGATGGGTCTGTCATACTTCCTTTTTAGGAAACCTCAGCTACTGTCATTTGGCATCATGCTTATAGACAAAGGAAGCTACAGGCTGAAGTGTGAAGTGGGCAAAGGGACTAACAAGCAGGTCTATGAATACCCCAAATTTTAGTCTGTTCCATTTTATCAACTGTCCACCTAGAATTCTAGTTAAACACCATGCTGTATAGATTTCATTTGTCCTTTAATTCCATTCATACATTTTCATTTATCACCCAAAATATCATTTTCTAGATGTAGCTGCCCCTCTTTCTTGGCAGTTTGCAAACTAAAAAAAATGAATCCTCCTTCTTTTAACATATGGGCAAAAGTATTTGCTATATGTAAATGAAACTGATACATTTAGACTGTAAACAAAAATATGAAAAAAACCCATTTCTCTTGGATGGTTTCAAAGGCTAATCCTGGAAAATTTTCTCTTCTCATAGAAAGTTAATCAATTTTCAACAGCATTTTATTCCTATCTGGATTTTTTAGTTTATGCAATCCTAAAGGCTTAAAATTATAATTTACACTATATAATCTTCAGAAGCATAGAGGAAAATTAGCTGACTGAAGTGAAATCTTTAGATATACGTTTACTTCAGTTCAATCCTCAAATCCAGAAAGGAAGAGGGAAGTCTACAATTTAATTTTAAGATTCACTAAAATGCTCAGTTTAAATACTGCTGAGTTTAATGTAGATAAAAGAGGCTCAATGTTTATGTATGGCTTTCTCTCACATAAGACTGCTCCCTCTCCCACCCTTATTTTCCCTCATTGATAAATTAGGCAAACTCACACAACTGTGAAATAAAGTACTAATCAGACTGTCAGTTTATGGCAGAGGTCCCCAACCTTTTGGGCACCAGGGATCGGTTACGTGGACAGAGGTTTTTCTGTGGACCAGAGGGGTGTGGTTTCATGTATTGTCTGCATCCCGTGGATGGGCTTTGCTTGTTTGTGCGGACTGGTTGCTGGCATGCCATGGACTGGTACTGGTCCATGGACCAGGGGTTGGGGATCCCTGGTTTATGGTATCCAATAAGAGATCCTATGTGCCTAATCCCTTCGGTTATGTCCATAAAGTTTATCTTTCAACAACAATGACACATATAATTTTTTTGCAATTACATAATCAGAGAGGTCCTTTCTTTGAACAGAATCAAGAGTACAAATAGTTGCAGACAATGGGAAGGGAGAATTGGTAACAGTTCATGTCATAAAATCAGATGTTAGTACAGAAAGATACAGCCGCACATTCCTTTAGAATACAGGATCTACAAGAAGGAACCCATTAGATCAGAGGCCCCCAACCTTTGGGGCACCAGGAACCGGTTCTATGGAGAAAAAGTTTTCCACGGACCAGAGGGGTGTGGTTTCGTTTGCTGCTTGCATCCCCTGGATGGGGCTTCGCTTGTTTGCACAGCCTAGTAGCTGGCATGCTGCGGACCAGTGCCGGTCCACGGACCGGGGGTTGAGAACCCTTGCATTAGATGACATATTCAAAGATCCAGAGAGAAGTGCTTAGTGTTGGAGGAGGGAACATCAAAATGTCGGCAAAAGATATCGGCAAAATGTCCAGTGTAGTGCATATAATGGACTTCTTCTCAAATACTGTGTTCTAGGGGAAAAAAGCCTGAGGAAAATGTTAGAAAAAAAAATCTGAGAAAAAACATTAGGCCTTATGGCTGTGAAACAGTTTTAAGCAGTTTAAGACTTGTGGACTTCCACTTCCAGAGTTGAAGTTCAACCTCCTCATGGCTGGCTGGGGAATTCTGGGAATTGAAATCCACAAGTCTTAAAGTTGCTAGGGTTGGACACTCCTGCTTTAAAGTTTCAGCAGGCTGAGCCAGTATTTTCCAGCAAGTCTGTAACTAAATGATGAAATGGGTTGCGTGGAATGGGGAAACTGGATTACAACAGTTACATGGGCTATAGCAGCTCCCTTGGGTAACATGACTCTACTGTTATGAAAATTGCAATAGAGACATTTGTCATTACAGGATGCTGCCGCAGTGCATCAGAGATGAAACCAACAAGTATTCTGTTCCAGTGAGGCACAGTGGAGACATATGGGTTCAAATGTCACAGTTTTCATTTTAAGATCTCTAGTGCCTCCTATTCATGTATTCTGGATAATACACAACAGTTTTTATTTTCTCTTCCCTTAGCCTGAATTTATAAACAATTCCACTGAGAAAGCAGAAAAAAGGAATATGGCAGAAGAAGGTAATCATACTCACAGAGTACTTATCAGTAGTTGCTCATCAACTAAATTGAGGTTTTCTAGTGGTACTACAAAGTTCAGGCCTGAGTCATGCACTTTTCAACATTTTGATTAATGACTTGGACTAGAGGATAAAAGGAATGGTTATAAAATTTGCAGATGACACAAAATTGGATAGGATAGATAATATTCTGGAACATAAAAATAAAATTCAAAATGATTTTGATGGGTTAGAGAATGAAATTACAGGGGGGGGAAATGCAAAGTTATGCACTTGGAAAACAAAACAAAGGCATGGTTATGGGATGAGAAATATCTGGTTTGGCAATTGTTATCAATTTTAAAAAATCTATGAATAGTAGTTGATTGCAAACTAAATATGAGTCACTAGTGTAATATGGCCATAAGGAAAAGAAATTAAAGTTTGGGTTGCATTAAAGGAAATGTAGTTTTTTTAAAATCATAGAAAGAATGACTCTTACTTTAGTTTGCTTTGACCATACTCCGAATTTGAGTATTGTGCCTGTTTGGAGCACTAAAGGAGGTTTCATTTCTGACAAACTGGAACAGATTCAGAAGACAATGCTTTTAGAAATTAAGCCCTAGGAAAATACATTCAAAAACGTGATTGTTTGTCCTTGAAAAATGGGATACCATAGTTCTCTCTAAGAATCTCAAAACATGGTTTTTCAAATTTATTTATTTATTTATTTATTTATTTATTTATTTATTTTAATTTAATTTTATTACATTTATATACCGCCCTTTCCCGAAGGACTCAGGGCGGTTTACAGGGTAATTAAAAACCAAAATACAAAAGTTAAAAACAAGTTTAAAAAAAATTAAATTTGTCCCTGTATAAATAAAACCCCAGTTAAAATAAGATTAATCCTCAGGCTGGGCCAGAGAGCTCAAAGAGCCAGGTCTTCAGGTCCCGGCGGAATGAACGGAGGTCGGGGGCAGTCCTCAGCTCCACTGGCAGCTGGTTCCAAAGGGCAGGCGCCCCCACTGAGAAGGCCCTATCCCTGGGTGTCGTCCGCCGGCAATCTGTTACCGGTGGCACCCTGAGAAGACCCTCCCTGTGGGAGCGCACTGGACGAAGGGAACTTGATGTGTTCCCTCAGATATCCCGGACCCAAGCCATGTAGGGCTTTATAGGTCATCACCAGCACCTTGAATCTCATCCGGAGGGCAACCGGAAGCCAATGCAGCTCGCGGAGTAGAGGTGTTACATGGGAGTATCGGGAGACCCCCATCACAACTCGCGCGGCCGCATTCTGCACCAGCTGAAGCCTCCGAGTGGTCCTCAAGGGCAGCCCCATGTAGAGATCCATGAAAGAATAAGAGCAAAAGAGAAAAGTTCACTTGAACTTGGGCAATTTTCTATAACTGGAGCTTTGTCTCCAGAGCAGGAATGTAGGGATTTAAAACAAATGAACAAAGTAATCAAGGAGTAAACCAGCCTAGAAATAAGGAGAAATTTTCTGACAATTGAGAGCATTTAATTAGGAGAATGGGTTGCCTTCAGAAGTTGTGGTTGCTCCATCACTGGAAGTTATTAAGAAGAGATTGGACACCCATTTGTCTGAAATAGTATAGGGTCCCCTGTCTGAGCAGGGGGTTGGACTAGAAGACCTCCAAAGTCTCTTCCAACTCTGTTATTTTGTAACAGCTTCTGCAGCTTGAAATTGTTTGCAAACTCCTGCTACACAGAAAAAAGGGCATATAGGTTCTCTATATGTCAGAACAGTTATAGTATTATAAATACATATAAGCTACAGGAGAGCAGATTCTGATTAAATGTTTGAGGAGACAACTGCCTCATGGTAAGCAACATTACTCAGAGAAACAGTGGACTCCACTTTATTGAGTGTATTCAAACAGACACTGAACAGCCATTTCTCAGCAAAGCTTTATTCCAACTTTTTCAGTAAGCTGGAAATTGACTCAGTGGTCTAAATAGCCTTCTCCAATTTGATTTTTTAAGAAGAAATTCCAAGACTGGACAAAGATAAAACTAATGTATGTTGATATGATATGACTTGTAGATTGCCATCAGAATAAAGAGGCAACTCTTTCAAGCAGAGGCTTATTGTTCTTATAAAAGCTTGTCCTCTGATAACCTGAACACTGAAAAGTTGAGTCTGGGTGTTATATGCAAGCACCTCTCTCTTCTCCATACCCTAGCTGAAAACTGTTCATACACACAGGTAGTGGTGCAAGCTTTAAGCTAGACAAATCTATTTCTGTTTTTAGAAGCTAATTGTTATGCCAGTGCAATTTCAAAGCAAAGTGGTGTGTTTGGTGTTCTCATTTGCATGACAATGCCCAGAATGCTCTTGTATTTCACAGCTATTTTGTGGAAGAGGTGAGGATGTGAACAAGTTTGGGGAATAAACCTAGTCATGTGCCTCTGATTTGTCTGTGCCATATCTTTTGTTCTTCAGTGTGTTTTTGATGGGGACAGAACATGCAAAAGCTTAGACAAGCAGAGCACCAGAATTACCTGGAATGTTTTTGATCTACTTTTATCAGTCATCCAAACAATAGCTGTTGGGATGGTAAATTTCTATAGCCATTGATTAACTGATCAGCAGATTCTCCTGTGAATATTTTCTCAGTGCTGACATTAGGCTCTGTCAAGAGAGCTGTCACAATACATTAACTATCAATTAAAAAATGAGACAATTAACTTCTAATATGTTGAATTGAATTAAGAAAACAATTGAACAAAGCTAATTTTATTCATCCAGTCTCCCTTACACTCTTTCATACACTCTGCTTGCTGTGTAAAATAAATTCACTACATTCATTTAATGCTCAGTGTAGAATTTCAGACTGCTCTATTGTATGGATTTCACTGTTGAGATACTGGAACACTAATTGTTAGTTCCCACTGATCAAAGTAATTTGGTTGAATAATTGGTTTACATATTATATTTTATTTGTGTCCCCCACCTGCAAAGGGAAGTAGGGAAGTGTTATCATAAAAGATTTAAAGGGGAGACAGCATTTTTACAATCACCCCAATCTGCTTCCAATTTAGCTATGAATATATGTTTTCTGAGCAATAAACACTACTATGGAGTAACAGTGGTGAAAAATAAAAGACTTGACACAATATTGAAGATTGGAACTCAAATTAGTAAAACTATACATTTCTTTTCAGATAGTAATCATTCTGCCATATCTGCTAAAACTTAAACTCTTTTCTTAAATAGTCTTAAATAATTAATAAATTATTTATTAATTAATGGTCTATTTATGTTGTTAAATGTTTAAAATTATTCATTGGAAAATTGTTTCTTGCCTCTCAGCCAAAAATTTTCTGAACCAGCAGCTTTAATTTTATTTCTTTTATAAGCTCTCCAGATCCTTAAATCCTATGCAGTTTTCTTCAGATGTACATCCAGAAAGTTCATGTCAGCCTTATTAATTCAGCTATTGTGTGTTTTTTTAATCAAGATCTAAACACTGATAATCAAAGTAGAAACAATCTTCCTCAACTATTTCTGGGCATTGTCTGTTCAAGAGGATGTAGGCATTTGTGGTCAGCAATTTGCAGTTTCAGAAATTATTCTTTAAGTGCATTGTAAACTTTTTGAAGGGACGCGGTGGCTCAGTGGGTTAGGACACTGAGCTTGTCGATCAGAAGGTTGGCAGTTTGGCGGGTCGGATCCCGAGTGCCGCGTAACAGAGTGAGCCCGTTACTAGTCCCAGCTTCTGCCAACCTAGCAGTTCAAAAGCACGTAAAAATGCAAGTAGTAAAATAGGGACCACTCCGTTGGGAAGCTAACAGCGTTCCGTGCGCCTTTGGCGTCTAGTCATGCTGGCCACGTGACCACGGAGACTTCCTCAGACAAGCGCTGGCCCTTCGGCTTTGAAACTGAGATGAGCACCGGCCCCTAGAGTCAGAAACGACTAGCACGCATGTGCGGGGGAACCTTTACCTTTACCTAAACTTTTTGAACTCATTAATTAAGTGATAATCTGTCACATATTTTATTTGATATAAAGGAATTGATTAAACTATTGCTGACTCTACAACATTAAAAAAGATTCAGCCATTTCTTGTAACTTAAAGATATACTGCCTAACCTAGAAGGATACAGTCTCAAGGAGTTATAATATACTACTCGGAGGCACTGTCAGCTAAATTAATAAAAGTACATGTCTTTGGCCTCCAGTGAGTTTCTCTCAGGCCTTTTGCCATGTGATGATAATACATTTCTGCAATCTACCGCAAATATAATAATTAATTAAAAATACAATGTTTAGCAGTTGTTAAGTCATATGTAGTGACCATATAAGGTGACTATAGAATTTGTTTCCAGAAAAACAATATCACTCTCCTTCAAGAATATTACAGCAATTTCCTTAATCCCATCCATTCACCAGGATGTTGGCATTCTTTTATTTCCCGCAACTATGCCTAGCAGAAACTTTTTTCCCCTAGTTTTTGTTGTTGTTAGTTGCGAAGTCGTGTCCGACCCATCGCGACCCTATGGACAATGTTCCTCCAGGCCTTCCTGTCCTCTACCATCTTCTGGAGTCCATCTAGGCTCACGCCTACTGCTTCAGTGACTCCATCCAGCCACCTCATTCTCTGTCGTCCCCTTCTTCTATTGCCCTCAACCTTTCCCAGCATTAGGCTCTTCTCCAGTGAGTCCTTCCTTCTCATTAGGTGGCCAAAGTATTTGAGTTTTAGCTTCAGGATCTGGCCTTCTAAAGAGCAGTCAGGGTTGATCTCCTCTAGGACTGACCGGTTTGATCGCCTTGCAGTCCAAGGAACTCGCAGGAGTCTTCTCCAGCACCATAGTTCAAAGGCTTCAATTCTTTGGCGCTCAGCCTTTCTTATGGTCCAGCTTTCACTGCCATACATTGCAACTGGGAAGACCATAGCCTTGACTATAGGCACTTTTGTTGACAGGGTGATGTCTCTGCTTTTTAGTGTGCTGTCTAGATTTGCCATGGCTTTCCTCCCAAGGAGCAAGCGTCTTTTAATTTCTTGGCTACAGTCCCCATCTGCAGTGATCTTGGAGCCCAGGAAAATAAAATCTGTCACTACCTCCATTTCTTCCCCATCTATTTGCCAGGAATTGAGAGGGACAGATGCCATGATCTTGGTTTTCTTAATGTTTAGTTTCAACCCAACTTTTGCACTCTCCTTCTTCACCCGCAACACGAGGCTCTTTAGTTCTTCTTCACTTTCTGCCATTAGAGTGGTATCATCTGCATATCTTAGGTTGTTGATGTTTCTTCCGGCAATCTTAATTCCAACTTTTGATTCATCTAGCCCTGCCTTTCTCATGATGTGCTCTGCATATAAGTTAAATAGGCAGGGTGACAGTATACAGCCTTGCCGGACTCCTTTTCCAATTTTGAACCAATCAGTGGTTCCGTGTCCAGTTCTCACTGTTGCTTCTTGGCCCTCATATAGATTTCTCAAGAGACAAATAAGATGGTCTGGTATACCCATCTCTTTAAGGACTTGCCCGAGTTTGTTATGATCCACACAATCAAAGGCTTTAGCATAGTCAATGAAGCAGAAGTAGATGTTTTTTTGGAACTCTCTAGCTTTCTCCATAATCCAGCGTATGTTAGCAATTTGATCTCTAGTTCCTCTGCCTCTTCGAAATCCTGCCTGTACTTCTGGTAGTCCTCTACAAACCCACAATGTGAAGATGACTTACCTTTTTTATTCACTCTTTCTCATTGTTGGCCTTTCGTCTATACATTATAACATCTGTCTGTTCCACATGTTTCTACAGCAAGTGCATGCTCCAGGCTCCTTCTTTTAAGTCTTGCAATATTATGGGACCTAGAAAATGTGCCTTTTCAGTGGTTGTCCCTGCTCTCTGGAATGACCCCCTCCGTAATATACGACAGGTCCCAATTCTCCTGGCCTTTAGAAAAATCCTTAAGACCTGGCAGGCTGAGTGTAGTACTTCTCTTCTGATGTTTGCTTTGTTCTGTGCTTGGATGCCCTTTTAGCTTTTGTATTTATACATGGTTTTTGTTATTGTTGTTAGTTGTTCTTGCTATTATTACTTTTATTGTTATAATAATAATTCTTATTGTATGTGTATGTTGTACGTTGTCCTTAGTCATGCTGTTTAAGTTGGGTGACTTTATAAATATTTAAATAAATACCCTTCTCCCCCATATACACAGAGAAAGACTATTACTTTAGCTGTACTAATCTTGGCTATCCTTGATGTGCCTGTGCTTTCTCCCAAGGATTAATGTTGTCTTCTCCAAAATAGCGTACCTTTACCTGTTCTTGCACCTAAGAAAAGACCACTGTCTACCTCCTTCAGCATACATACTAACATTACTCTTTCAATGTTGATCCAGATTTTTCATTTTCTCTTTTTATTTTTATAACAAACTCTTTAAATTTTCTTTACAAAATGTCATTTGCCTACTCCAAATTTAGTACTTTTACTATTTAGTATTTTTACTTCCAGTTTTTATTCCAGCAATCATCTGTTCCTATCCTGTCCTTTTTATAATAAATAAATAAATAAAAATAAATAAAAATAAATAAAAAATAAAATAAATAAAATAAAATAAAATAAAATAAATAAATATTTGAATTATGAGTCCAATACATAAGGGGAAAGTTGCTTCTTTGTAAAGATTCCTCAGAAGAACCTGGTATTCTGGTATGTCTATTAACCTTACATAAGTCTACATTCTAACATGATTTACACAGTTATAAAACTTGCTGTAATCAATAATTTATAGTTCTCCTATTTCTTTCCATCATTTCTTTTTCTTTAAAACATATATTAAGTGTGCTGAATCTATTACTTTCATAATTCTGTTCTTCCTTCAATCCATATCTATTGGTTCACATCAACTGATGTAGGAACAAAGGCATGAATCAAGACCAAATTCACTTCAGTCTTAGAAACTAACTTTGGGCTAATTATTATCTGTCAATCCTACCTAGTTGTAGAGGTAAAAGTAGAAGTGACACAAAACTATGGGTCTGTCTCCAACTGACTTAGTTCAACCCATGAGATCTGACAACATGGACATTCATCTGTGGGATAGTCTTGTTCATTAATAATTTTTGTTCTTATGTTGGCCTCT
>NC_139516.1:155005275-155045275 GCF_947247035.1 Vipera ursinii
TTGGCTCTATTCTGATTATACAACTCCCAGAAGACAATTGTATTCACAGCATTGCTCAAATGAAAAGCAATTTAAAACTTTGAAAAATCTCATAACTGCTGGAGATGACATAACACCCATTAATTACAATGTTCAGTGAGGTCACACCTGTGAATTATGAGGTGAATTCAGAACTGTTATTCATAAATTAGAATCATTCTTTCAATGCTTCTGAAAACATGCATATTGATATTGATAAGGAAGGATTAATGTGATTACTGCATAGTTTAAAATATGTATTAATTGCACCTATTATAGAATTTCAAAGGACAATAATTAAAGTCCTTTATCCTGAATGGCATAAAGCATCACTTTAAAGAATAGAAGATAAACACATCTAAGCACCTGTATGAATAACTCATAAGGCATGGTAGTGTGATTATCCTGTGTTAACCACACCTTGTGTTGAGTATAATTGCTCAATTATCTTCTGCTACATCAAGCAGAAACAAACTCTCAGTCAGTCTGCATTGGAAGAGGCAGGAGAGTTCCAGAGGACATGTCTACTCAGATACAAACTGCAACTTCACACTAGGATCTGACCTATATACTCATGTATATATTTTCCTGTCGATTAACACTGCTGAATGGTTCAATTATAAATACCGTACAATAACCGTTGCACATATTTATCATTATGTACATGTATAACATAGCATGAAAGTATTTTCTCAGCTTTTGAATTTTTACAAGACAACCAAATCTACATGCATTTAAATATTTGCAGACTATAATTCCTATAGTAATTCAACTGGCATTAGGACCTGGGAGACAGGTTATTTTTGGTGGTAATTAACACTAAAAAATCTTCACAATGTAGAAAGTTACAGATTAAGGCATTTACTTCTTCACCCTGCTTTCCAGAAATCTTTTTTTAAAAGGGCCAGAGTTTATAGGATGGGACTGGCATAGGGTCACCTGCCTTGGAGATTACTTGTACACCTGCTTTGTCATTAATGGGAGGGACAAAAGGGTTAAAACAACTTCAGGGATTTTTCAAAAGGCCTCTTGGGTTGATAAATACATGTCCTATGAATCATTTTTGTCTAATCCTAAGAACATTCTGTGGGATCCTCTTTTTGGGGGGGGGAGGGAAGAGGGGAGGTTGCAGATTTAAAAAGATCCATTAATTATGGGAATTTAAAAGAACAGTTCAGATAATACAGATAGAACTAGTGTTTCACTTCACAGAATTGCAGACATAAGCTACAGGTATATCAAAGGACCACCAAACAACATTCATTTTCAAATGCATAACTCACTTTGACTTGAAAAATGCCACAAATTCATCTTATTTGAAAAGTGGAACATACACACAGACACAGACCCCCACATGGGGGGGGGAGGGAGGGAGAGAGAGAACCCCTATCCTCAAGGGGATTTAACAACAATGGGGCTTTTCTTTATATCTGCAATTTTAAGACTCTAAACCACATCAATTCCAAAATTGCCATCAAATTGTCTGAAATCAATTGTCACAATGACACTTCTTTTATTTTCCTCTATTTCTCCCTCCCCACATTCTTCTTCCTTTCTCTGTGTTATGATTCTGGGGGTTGTTTTTTTAACATCTTGGCACCTTGGCTCTGTAATTGGTTAAGAAATAATGTGCAAAACTCAAAAGTTAAGTTATAAAAAGGCGTTTTAAAACAAATGATTTGACAGCTGCAAATGCTGGATAACACCTAGATGCATTATAAAAACAGTGTGGATAATTACTTTTTTTTCTTCAAAAATAAAAAGGCTCTGTGGACCAAGGGCCTATCTGAATTTCCCTGCAGCTCAGTTAATGTGCTATAATCCAAATCCTGCTGTCACCTCAACCTAAGTCTCTTATCATTCATACATCAGTAAGAATGAGGGGCAATGTCCCATGGTTCCAGCAGTCTCCCTTTGAAGGATTCACATGTTAATAATTACCACAGTAATTATGGCTTTTGAATAACCAAATGAAGTGAGTCTATGTGGGTTATTGGGCATAAACCTTGGACCAAGAATGTGTTAGTTCATTCCACAATGTAAACTGACAAGAAGCTGAAGAAGTAAAGTGAAAAGACAAGCATCTTCAATAATTAGAATTCCATAGAGGAAGGAATAAAAGAAAATGTTATTGCTTAACAACAAGTACATTTAAATTGTTAAATTGTTGTCTAAAGATCCAAAGGTAAGCCTTCTTAATTCACCATTACTTCTTTTGTTATTAGGAAAACATAATTGTGCTAAATAATTAGCACTGGAGTACTTCACAAGCTGACAACAAAATTATAGAAATCTTCATATTAAGAACTGTCTAGTTGGCTATTAGAAACAGTTTCAGATCATAACCCGTTAGTTGAATTCCTATGAGTTTTTGATTGCCACCCAGTAATCCCAGACACATGCTTTAAGTTAACAGCCTCAGATAGACAAGAGTTTCTTGACAGGAAAAATTGTTTAGAATTTTACAACTGCCATACAGAGGAACAGTAACAGATGATGTGTTCTAGAAGTTCTGATGCCAAAAATACTGGAAAATATCTGTTTTAACTCTTCACATTTTAATGAAAAGCAGCTCAAAATCTCTCCTTATGATCTAGGATCGAACTCTATGCTTATGATACCAAAATCTTTTACACTTAACAAAATGTTGCAAAATTAAAGTGAATGTATTTCACATGCCACATCTTTGATGTTCTTGCTACTTTAAATAATCTTGTTCACATGTATTTTTTAAAAATATGTTCTCTTTTTTCTTCTGCTATAATTTAGTGATGACTGAGTTGTTCTATGGGTTTTTTTCCGTTTAAAACAATCCAACATCTGATATTTTTCATTGTCTTTGGCCCTTATATGCTATCATAATTCATTACAGTGTCTACACCAGACATATCAAACACAAGGCCCGGGGGCCGGATCCGGGCCGCGAAGTGGTTTCATGTGGCCCGCGAAGCCATCCTGGAAACAGTGAGGGAACGGCCCCCACTGCCTTGGCCCTGGCCCAGAGACCCTCCTTCTGCCAGAGACCCTCAGATCTGTCCCACTCCTGCCCAGGCCCCCATAGGCACTCTTGATGCGAATGAGGTAGAGCTGGCCATGCTCACCCAGTAGGCCATACGCACTTTAGACACGCCCACCCAGTAGGCCACACCCACCCAGGCCACACCCACCCAGCCCCCTGAGGGCAACCGCAATGCTGATGCGGCCCTCAAAGAAATTGAGTTTGACACCCCTGGTCTACACCGATAACTAAAATTGTGAGCAATAGAGAAAACCACAGCAGGGAGGGGAAGTATATTTGAATACAGTTGAAATTTGTATAAACATCAAATACAACACTTCAGTTATCTCTAATGGGATTTAAAGCTACTTTCAAAATATTGTTCAGATAATAGCTTAGTTTATAAACCTACAAAGCTTTATGTCAAATCCCAGGAGGGATAACTTTGATTACTAGAGTAATTAATGATGTTGGATAGTGATATGGATTTTCAGTTAAGATTTGAGTTGGAACTTAATTAGTCTTCACATTATGATTTGCTGATTAATTATGGATATTTAGTTATAAAGTGAGATGTTAATTATTAATCTAAACAAAATCACCTAGTATATCATCTAATTCCTGTACTGGCTCTCATTTCCTTGTGGACAATGTGTGTTATATATGTACAGTATGTCTGTATAAGTATTTGTCTGAATAACCATATGTGTAACACAGCCCAGATTTATAAAACTAAAATTGGACCTACTCTTATGAATTAAAATATGGTCTTTCAAAAATTAAAATAGTTCTGTAAATTTAAAGGTTTACATTCAAAGGGACAGCGAATACTTTCCTACCAAAGTGTTCGTATAATAATAGGGAAAACATGGGCTAGTAAAATATATTTCAGTATGTACTTTAACTTGGTAAAATGCTGAAATCGTGTCTTAATCTGAGAACTATAATGTTCTCCTTTGATTGATGGCCTTTGTCAGTTTCCATGTTAAGCTGCAGACTGAATCGCAGTGTTGCTATAGATATCTTTATTTTCCAACCAGCAGCAGCCTGTAGCAATGCCAAAAAAATATTAAAGGCAAACCACTAATTAGCATAATGCAGTAATTCACTTATAACACAAAATCAACTCACTTAAAATACATGCGTGTGCGCAAGCGTGCATGCGCACACACACACAAACACACAAACACACACACACACACACACACACACAGAGGCACAGACACACGCTTTTTTTCCCTTCACTCCTATTGCCCTGATCTTTTGAGAACAAAATCTGTCACCTCTCTCCAAAAGGGGTGGGGGGGGCTATGATTAGCAGAAAAGGGTTAAACCAGAAAGCATCATCAGCATTTCAATCTCCTGGATCTTACCCTAGTAACACAGACTCTGAACAGGGATCTGTTTACATTATCTCTAGGATCATCTTGACAATATTTATTCTCTATTTACCTAAACGAGGCAATATGATGATATTTATTGCTTAGAAGAGCTAAATATAGACTTTTCCTGAGCGCTGAGTACCATAGTGGGAGGTTTCGCTCTAATCTACATCTTTAAACTGACAAGCTGGAGAATTCCTAATGAATGCCTCTTTTCATCTGGATGTCTGTGTGTATTTGACAGTATAAATATTTAGCAATATCGGAGTCAGCTTGTGATTTTACCCAGATGGACTGACTGATGCTTCAGCTTGACACTGCCAAAGATGATCCGTGTCATTATACCAGCAACCCCTCTTCTTCTTCTAAGAGCAATTAGTTGGCCAAAGGCGGCAACCCCTAAATAGTGAAGTTATCCTTAGTATCAGCTGGCAACTCTGAGGGATACATTACATAGGGTACTTAAATTATTACTTGCCTGCTTTCATGAATTATGTTCCCTTCTTCAAGTACATGTTAACTGTTGGCTTTCTTATGCCTAATTTGCAAGAAACTAAGGACTGGTTGATTCCACATTGAGAAATGTACCACCCTTGTCATTTTTGTAAACTACATGTGTTATGTTGATAGTTTATTGAGGAAATTTATTTATTATAGATAATATAGGTTGCTTAAATGGTGTATTTTACAAGTAATATACAGTTAATGTTAACATACAGTATACAAACAGAATTTGCCATGCTATACTATATACTATACTACATATTCACATATATGCTATGAAAATGCCAGGAATAGATCATATATCATTCTTACTATTCCATAGACATTTGGTAATTGATTCTGGTTTTAAACGTGACCTGATTCCATCTGGTGGTGTCATATTTCATCAACAAAAAACATCTATTCTTACTAGTGCCCAAGAATTTGATGTACAATAAATCTGTGGCGATTACTTTCTTGTAAGCTGTAATGTTATATATTTTCATCTGAAATAATTACAACATAACTCATTGTGGCTTACTTCTGAGTAGGCATATGAAGGGTTGTGTTGCAAGGTACAATTTTTAGGCACAAAGAATCAGGACCACATGTTAAGTTCCAGTTAAGAAAATTTATTGCTCAAGACTATAAGCAAGAATTTAGCCAATTAATGGTCAGCACTAAATTGTGGCTAGATAAAAGTCAACTGAATTCAAGGGGGGCAGGAATTGGATTGTTTGTGGTAACGTAAAGACTTCAGACTGATTCCTCTCTTGACTTTGCCCCCCGCTCTGCCTCTTCTTCTCCTACAAATAATATAACCTTATAGCAAGATTGTACTTGTAGACACTGAAACCAGCTTTTTATACAACAAATATTCTTCATGAATCACAACTTCATGAAAAGCAAAATGCATATAAGTTTCTATCATTTGATATTTTTTTCAATAGTGACATAAAAATCAGAAGGTATCTGTCAGCGAATTAAGCCCAAAAGTGAAAACTTACTATCTGTAACAATGAAATTCTCATCTTTGTGCAGTGATCTTATAGTTTCTTCTCTTTTGTTTTACATTAAACCTTTACAGTCTTTGTGTAATCCAACCAATAAAATAAGAGAAAGGGCAAATAAGACATTATTCTCTCTGATATATAGATTGTCTTGTACAATAGTATCTTTCCATTATCACAAAATCTTAGCTAACAGAATTCCCAGATATAAAGACATGGATTTCTTAATGTATTCTGCAACAAATGAAATTATTTGCCTTGGTAATTAGGCATTTGCAACAAGCAGAGACTGGGACATTTAAGTTAAAATATATCAATAACAAGTAGCATGTCAGCTGCTTTGACATAAATATATCCAGGTCAGTGTCTGAGTTTCTTTTAAAATACTATTACTGAATTTACCTAAAAGGAAGATTGTATCCAAAATAATGTATTTTTTAAAAGGAAGAGCTGTCTCAGATGAACTGTGAATATAGAAATAGAAACAAGTAAGTATTATTTGTAAATGTACTATTTCCCATAAGAAACAAGTCTACTATCTTTACTATTTATTGAGGTAATTATAAATACATTTGCTATTTCTCAAACCCTGTGATATGATTCAGAATCTTCTATTCATGCAGCCATTGTGTATCTAGAACTCAGTTAAGCCAAGTAGCTTTGTTGTCTCTATTAAGGTAGTTATTGTTGGGGGAGATGTTTGGGTGGTGTTACATATACACAAAGGAGGGAGCATGGCAGTCATTGAAAGGTTATAAGATGCTGACAGACAAGGTAAGGTAAGGTAAGGTAAGGTAACCTTTATTGTCATTTTTTAATCACTGTCTGTTTTGAATATATAGTGGAAAGAGGAATTTGGAGAGTTCACAAGGTTGATACTATGTGAACAAAACTGTGACTGAATCTAGATGTTCTGCTTTGGCTACCACAAAGCCTCGTCCCAGAAGGTAAGAAGGAAAACAGGCCATGAAGAGGATGTATAACATCCCAGACAATCCTGTGGACCCTGTTTAAGCATTGCTTATATGCTATGTCCTGGATAGAAGGGAGTGAACTACCAATAATCTTTTTTGCTATCCTCATCACTCTCTACACTGTCTTCCTGTCCGAAGCAGTAATGCTTCCAAACTAGACAGTAATGCAATATACAGGATGCTCTCGATCTTCCCTCTATAGAAAGTGATGAGGACATGGGAAGGAAGATGTACTTTTCTCATGCAACACAGAAAGATCCAATCGGTGTGCTGGCCTCTCTATGAGGTCCAAGTATCTCATAGCTAGAAAAGATTGGATTCTCAGAAAAGCAGGAAGCTCCAAGCCCTAGCATGTTGGGTTAACTGTATTGTTTTACAAAATACACTTGGGGGGGCAGTACATTAAGTCTAATAAACCTAAACCATCCATTGCTTAACTTCAGGATGCTAGACTATAAAGTATGTCAAGCCTGCTACTCATTTTCGTAGAGATGTACTATATGAAAAATGAAATGTCCAAATGGATACAACAAAAACCCTCCATTTTTCTTCTGTGAATGAACTGTATTTACTCTATTGATGTACAATAGCCTGCAACTACATCTAACCTGGGTATACAATGGCAACATAAACTGTTTACCTAGAGTTATGAAGAAAATAGCAAATCAAGCAAAGGAATCTGGAGTGTATACATTAACCTCCTACATGCCCACATAATTTCCCCCTACGGATGATCTATAATGCTGTCTTTGTGTTACATTTAATTATTTATTTGCTGTACTACACAAATAGTTTAAGCGTCAAGTATCTAATGTGTCAAAGCATGTGTGATAAATTGATGCCAAAATGTAGCTAATTAATAAGTCTGATGTTGTTTGGAGTTAAACAGATGCTGTTTCAACTGTAGCTATTAAACTATAATTATAGCCTATATCCTGCAAATGCACAGGTATGATCCAAATTAAAACAGATTGAAAGGGGAAAATATAATAATGTGTTACAATTTAAATGCTATGACTAATAAAAGTAATATTTAAGAGGAGGTCATGTCTTTATAACATGCAATGATATATTAATGTGGTCAGTATAAAAGTAGCAACCAAAAAAGAACAACTGCTTTTTTTGGTTTGCATTAATTCCATAGAACTAAGGCTATTTATAGAATATATTATTCCTAAAAGTAAAGTGCAACTCACAACAATGTCTCAGTTGAAGAAAAATCAATGTTTTCTGACTGAATTCAGTTGTATGAATCTAGCTGTTAACACTGGGTTCCAAGGCATACATTTATGCAGAGGCAACAAAATATTTTAACAGTAGTTTTCATTACATGTCAAAAATACAACCCTGGATGCTTTTTTCCTCTCTTGCTGTGGAACAAAGTGCTTATCATTTTCTTTTCCTTTCTGTTGTCTTAAACTGATATATCTAGAAGGAATGAATTGGTGAGGTGGGGAGAAACTGGAAGTTAGAAATTCTATCATTTTTGAAGTAAAGTTTGAGAGGATCTGATTAGGTCTCACAGTGCAACGCCAGGTATCCAGTTTTGCCAAAGGGCCAGCTATTATTATTAACATCATTTGTCTGAATCATTACTCTGCACCTTGGTTCAACAAGCACTATGAAGATGGCATGGTAATAAATGACCGCAGGATTCCTCCTTGCTTCAGCCTGTTTTTATCTGCCACTTCTCCACCGTCAGCTCCATCTTTCTGAACCTCTCTGAATCCCCAACAGGGACGGGGCATCTATTTGTTTTCCACTAGGTTACCACACTGTCTATTGTTGTTTGCACTAAAGGGTACAAATTCAATTCATTCTTGTGACATAAAAGCACTGATACAGTAAATTTTTTGCCCAAGAGAAAACACAACAAAGTTGCTGTATACAAGCAACGATATGGACTGCTAGCATGTACGTGAAGGCGCTCTCCAAGTCAATGTTACTTACCAAATGCTTTTAGTTTTCCTCTGGTACAGTCTAGACAATCAAAGAGATCACTCTAAACTTATTTTAACCTTCACCGATTGGCACTCAGAAATAAACACTTAAGTTTGTTTAAAAAGTTAAATAGGAAGAGAGGAAGAGCAAGACATATTCTCAGCATATACAAAAACAAACAATCAGAGGTAAAACTGGTTGCCATAGTTGACAAGAGTTGGAGATTAACCACTTCTGGTATTAGAGACTGTTATTAAGCGTAAAGGGCAAATAAAGGCAAAAAGTAAGAAAAAAGTAATTGCGTGGAACTGAGGTAAATTGAAGCACATTTCTAACTGAAAAGGTGCCAGAAGATGACCAGAAATATGATACTGTTATCTTGAGTCTTCTCTTTGTAATATGAATGCCACAACAGTCAATTTAATTGTCACTACCAAATATGGAAAAGCTAATTAGACTATAATCTAAGAGCCAAAGTGAACAAACTCTGGATATGAAAATGAATAAACTCCAATGTTTCCCACAAATCAGGGTGCAAAAATTAATTAAAAAACAAAAAATAAGTAGGAGATGAGTAATTACAGCAACAAAAAGATGTACTGTACATTCTATTCTATTAGAAAAAGACAAACCTCGAAAAATTACATTTGATGATATAGGAAATTATTTACATTTATCTCAGTTCCCCCCAAAATTATGTCTTTCCCCTCATGTTATTGTAACAAAGTAGATTTTGTTGCCATGTATTTTGTTGCTAAATGGATTGCTGAATGCCCAGTTATATGAAGATAATAAGGTAAAGGTAAAGGTTCCCCCGCACGTGCATGCTAGTCGTTTCCGACTCTAGGGGCCGGTGCTCATCTCTGTTTCAAAGCTGAAGAGCCAGCGCTTGTCCGAGGACGTCTCCGTGGTCATGTGGCCGGCATGACTAGACGCCAAAGGCTCACGGAACGCTGTTACCTTCCCACCGCAGTGGTCCCTATTTTTCTACTTGCATTTTTACGTGCTTTCGAACTGCTAGGTTGGCAGAAGCTGGGATGAGTAACAGGCGCTCACTCTGCTACACGGCACTCAGGATTCGACCCGCCAAACTGCCGACCTTCCGATTGACAAGCTCAGCGTCCTAACCCACTGAGCCACCGCGTCAGTGGTGCCATGCTTTGAACTACCACGTCAGTGAATGGGGCATAGTATCCTCCTCTTAGTGTAACTGGAGGATCCCACGTTAAACTGTAGATCACATCATGACTGGCTGTAAACTGAGGGCATATGCTGATCCAGTATCTGATTTGTTTAAATATAAACAATGCTGCACTTCAGTGGTTAGACGGCCTAGACACTGATATTCAGGGCTTTTTTTCTCATAGAACGCTCAGAACAGCATTCCGGCACCTTTTTTTTTTTTTGAAAAAAGAAAAAAAAGAAAAAAGCTCCCTCTATTGGCTTTAGGAGTAGGCAATCTTGGCTCTTTTTTATGACTCGTGGACTTCAACTCCCAGAAATCCTGAGCCAGCCACACTGAGGGGAAAGAGAGAGGTTTCCAAGCTGAGCCATGCTTGGCTCAGGAATTCTGGGAGTTGAAGTCCTTGAGTCATAAAAGAGCCAAGGTTGCCTGCCCTGCACTAGAGGAGGACATTAAAATTATTTACAAGGTTACTTCTTTAGGAACTAAACTTTTAGAATCTAAAACAGCTAATTCAAAAAAGTCAACAGGAAAGAACCTCACATTTTTCATCTGCTTCTGTCTTTTGGAAGATAAAATTTCCTATGTTAACATCTCTGCAATGAAATCAATAAAGGTAACAGGAAAGAAATGAGAAACATTTTTCTCAATGTAATATGTCTAAATTAGCTGATGCTAGAAAAAATAGTATCTTTTGTACACTCTTGAAAACTATTATGATTTTATAACCATCTATTACAACTAAACCACTTTAAATTAAACAATTCTTAAGAATGAAATATTCTTAATTTGGACTTTACTTTTACTGTTTGGACTGTTGTGTGTTTTGAAAAACAGATTATTTAGAATCTAGTTATGTTGCACTTCAGTCTTTAAATAATAAACCTAGTGTATACATAACAATATACGATGTTTTCCATGGTGAGCTTATCATCAATAACAACATTTATTAAAAAGCCTAAAATAATTTCTGGTGGTATTATCTGTACATTAAAATTTTGTTTAGTCACAATCTTTCACTTTTCACATTCTGGACAAGCAGTGCTCATGTATCCTAGCAAAAGATGTTACATATGTGCATAAGCGTAGTCAGTAGCATATGCCTTTTTAAAAATATCAAACATGCAAAGAAACAAAAATAAGTCCAAAATACAGTATCTGTATTACATCCAGAAATGCCAACTTTCCAACCAATATTTCTCATCCATAACTATGGTATCCTAAGGATACCTGCATACATGCAAATGTTTCTCTGGGATCAGTAATGCAGCAGAGATTGCTTTTTCCTTCCAGTAACAGATTGCTGGGAAATACCAAACATGGCCTTGAGAATTCCAATGTTTGTTACAAATTTTTCTGGATGTGGTTGGAAAGAGGCTGTTTGGCGCCGGAGACCACTGCCATGAGGAAGACAGCTCTGGGTTGGGGTTTGGAGCAGCTGCGGGCTCAGCACGAGCCGCGGCGTGGCAACTGCGGGGAGCGGTATCCCCATAGTGGCTGTGGGGAGGGGAATCCCCGTGGCATGTGGCTCCAAGCCGCAGGGGCGGGGGTGCAAAGGACGGGCGATGACGCCGTAGCAAGACACCGGCATCGCTCCCAGTGACAGCACCTCTGAGTTCTGGCACCTTTTTTTTTAAGAAAAAAAGCACTGCTGATATTTGAATGTTGATCTTTTTGACATCTATATTTTATTGGGTTCTATTAATCCAGTTGAAATGTTAATTTATATTGCTAATCCATGCATGATATCCCAGTATGCTAAATAACTAAATAAATAAGTGGGTATGGACCTTGTCTCAATGTCCTACAACAACAACAACAACAACAACAACAACAACAACAACAACAACAACAACAACAAAGTCCTTAAAAGTCTTGGGTAACAAGATAAATAAATGCATTTAAGGAACATAATAAGCAACAGGACTTGATGATATTTGCATTGGTTTTGCCCACACCAAAACAAATCTGATAAATCCCTAGAATCAATAGTATGAAAAATCTTATATCATAATAGTTCCTAGAATGTTACATGTTTCAGCACAGTCCTGCCAGCAGTTAAAAAGCTATCACTTGAAAATGGTTAATCTAGCTTGTGCAAAGATGGGTTTTAATGAAAGTTTAATGAATGATAAATACTTGTTTCTTGATAAATGTTTAATTATGGCAATAATTATCAACTGCTGAAAACTACTGTTGTGTTAATAATGGCATTTTAGTACACAAGCAGTTCTATGAGTTATGGGGCTGTTAAAGATCAGAATCCCATCTGTCTAATCCAAACTAGTAAAACAAAAGAAAAAGCAATTAATAATTTGAAAAAAATACCCATATTCTTAAAAATTATGTCATTTTATAAAAAAGTTCATTCTCTTTTCAGTAATGGAAACAAATTGTCCTTAAAGAAATAATGGTATATATCAACACTGCTTAATCACTAAGCCTATGAGTTGCATAATAAAAAGATAAAATGGACAAGATCCTGAGGAGACACCATTTCTGTAACTCTTCAAGTACAGTTATTTGAATTTCACTTTATGAATAATCAATTTGTGGCTTTTATTTATTGTTTTAACGATTGTGTGGGATTAAATAAATAGTGACATAAAAGCTAAAATTTTCAGAGGATAATATTCTTCTGAACTATTTACCTAGTACATGGAATTTGACAACTGGATAACGTAAATGGATTACACTATATCGATTACAAGTAAAGTTATTTCATTTTAGAGTATAACTGTAGAAAGTAAGGAAGATGACCTTGACAGAGATAGGCTGGTACTGTTGCATGGAAAAAGGGGCTGAAGCATTTTTAAAGTCCCAAATGAGATTACACTGAAAGTGACTCAGGCAAACACCTCCATAATTCACTTTAAGAAGGGGAAGTATGGCACAATCAGACTTGCAAGAGTCTATTATTACAGCCTATATTACTAAAGGTAATATAGGCCTTCAATGGAGTTGATTTTCTAGTCAGGTTTACTTAGTGGACCTGACATTACCCCCTGCTTCATCTTCTTCTTAGTTATAATTACAACTGAGGTGAAACTCAGTGAACTCCAATAGTAATAAATGCAGAAGAGTAAACAAATTGCTGGAGTGATAGTGACCATCTTTTATCAGCATAAAATGATTTTGCTTCAGGAAAATATATATTTGGTCAGTTGCGTTTGATCTCTGGCTTAATACGTATTAGCAAAATAAAAATTTCAATTCTTTAAATTTCAAGTAACATATTACCTTACTGAAGAAATGCATTTGAAAGCTCAAAAAAGTAATCAGAATAATAGACCACTTGCCAATGAGTATTGCTGGGTACCAATGATATTCATCCACTATTTATACATTGTCACTCTTCATAATGTCTTTTATCCAGTTGCCTAATTTCAGCAACATAGTAATTCACATAGCTTGCCATAAAATACTGGGATTCTAGGGTTATTTGAGATGAAGATAAATCAACAATACTGTTTGTATCCTATCATTCCTTCAAAGAATACACAATGGTAATCATTGTCTCTGCAGCTAAATTTCTTTTGAGAATATTTGTTCAAAGGTCAACAAATTATAACTAGATTTGCTAGCTAGCTTTCTCCACTGTAAAATCCAATTTTAATAGATCAGTGAAAGATGCCCTTGAGTTGAGCTCGACTCCTGCTAGGTAACTATATGATGTTGTTCATGTTGTTTGCTTGGCCACAATGTAAAAGTGGCTTGTCATGATAAGGATTACTTATTTATACCTTCCCAATCTAGTCAAAAGAATTGGGGTATTCTCCTGTTCAAGCATTAACTCACAACATCATCTGATACTGCTGAGATAATACTGTTTAGAATTACTTCTTATATACGTTTAATATATTTAAACACTATATGTATCTTATATAGTAATTCCTTACATGCCTATTCTGAAGTAATTTACACTATCAATTTGTGTCATTTCAAAGTAAGACTCTACAGCTTTATAGTGTGGCAAAATAGCTATGATTAATTATGACTTTCTGTATCTCTTTCCACGTGATTCAGAATATCTCAGGTCTGGAAATAAAACCAGTGGGGGAAAAAATTGTATGCAATATAACTTTGCTCTTAGACTTTCTCCTCTCACTGCCTTAATACCAAAACCTCTGTACTGGCGACAAGAAAAGTGCCATTACCTTTATAAAACTGAGGAGAGTGAGAGCTGGACTTGCTATTTTTTCTCTCTTTCCTTTTATTTTCTGAGCTCAACCAATTTTGCAAACAATTAAACTTAGCTAGTAGATGAACTCTTTCGAAAGGAATCCTCTTGAGCTTTTCTTTTTTTTAAAAACTTGGTGGGCCCGATAAAAAAAAGCCACAGGGAAGGAGTGAATTACTATGTTAATGTGCAGAGACTCCATCTGATATGCTCTGACCCTGTTATTCTCACTTATTTGCTTATTAGCTGAAGATGATTCAGAGTAGGCACACCTTAGAAGAATTGGCAGATTTTTCCCCCATTCTTAGAATTCATTATGGATTTGAGTTTGAGAGAGCATGTACTAGAGGCAAAAGATTCACCTTCTTGGCATGCTGATTTGCACTTAGCAGCTTCATTGATGAGAAAGGTTTTGAAACCATGACACCCAAAATTTATCCATTTGGCATTGAATCTGTTATAGGGTTAACGTAAGGAAGCCAATGAAATGATATAGACATTGGCTTTAGACAGTAAGAATATGAAAAGAAATGTAATTAGTGGCGATGTCATAATTATGGACCACTTTTATTCAGGAGGTTTTCACTGGTATCTTCACAGTAATTCAGGCCTATCTCATCTTCTGTCTGAATCACTGCAAAATATTCTACACGAGGCTGTCTTGAAGAATCTTCAGAAGCTACAGCTGGTCAGAATACAGTGGCATGAGAAGTTATGGGTGCTCCTTATTGTGCCTCACCACTTCTTCATGAGCAATATGGTTTACCAATATGCTTCTTGGCACATTTCAAGGTGCTGATTTTGACCTATATAAAGTTGTTTATGGCAAAGAAGCCTTGTATCTGCTGGGACTGCCTGTCTCCAATTATTTCTGCCCATCTGATAAGATCTGACAGAGTGAGCATGTGCTGGGGCCTGTCAATGAAACAGTGTCACCTGGTGGGACCTAGCAGATGTCCCTTCTTTGTCACAGTGCCTGCCCTATGGGACAGCCTAAGATGGACTCTGACCCAGCAGCCCTTTGGAAGACTCAAGATCTGGTTCCCCTCACCCCCAAGGCTTCAGGTCAGAAGGTTTTAAACCTGACTTGGTTGTTTATGATTGCTTTTGCCTCAGACATAATATGTTTTATTTCTTTGTTCTATCTGAGTGCAATACTTAGAGCTGCATGTAAATTGGCCAGCTTTAGAAACTGATTTAATAATAAATAAATATCCATGTAAGATAATTGCCACTAATACTTGTTATCACTTTAATTGTTATAGTTACGAAAAAAGGGAGCCTGTAGAATTTAGGTACATAACTTAATATTCTAAACCAGGGGTCACCAACCCCCAGTCTGTGGACCAGTACCGGGTCGCCGCATGCCAGCAGCACACAAAACCACACACCCTCCGGTCCGTGAAAAATCCTCTCTCCTTGGAACCAGTCCCTGATACCCAAAAGAGCCTTGGTGGAGCAGTGGGCTAATGCCTCCTTAAGTAACACCAGCTGCCTGCAATTAGTTTAGGTTCGCATCCCACCAGGCTCAAGGTTGACTCAGCCTTCCATCCTTCCGAGGTAGGTAAAATGAGGACCCAGATTGTTGGGGGTAATAAGCTGACTTTGAAAAAATGCCGCTTGGGGGGGGAAAGCCCTAATAAGCAGGTATATACATAGAATGCAGGCTATTGGTAAGCACATTGTGCTTTAGATTGCAAGCCGCCCTGAGTCTTCAGAGAAGGGCGGGATATAAATGGGATTAAAATTAAAATTAAATTAATTAAAAGGTTGGGAACCTCTGTCCTAAACCAAGAGTCTCTAAACTTGGCAACTTTAAGACTCGTGGACTTCCACTCCCAAATTTCCTCAGCCAGCCATGCTGGTTGAGGAATTCTGAGAGTTTAGTCTACAACTCTTAAAGTTGCCAAATTTGGAGACCCCTGTACAAAACAAAAAAAATGGTATTGCAAATACTTTCACATCATGCATCAACCCATCAACCCATCCATCAATCAATCAGAATAGAGCTGGAAGGTCTGATAGTCCAATCTATACCATTTCAGTCAAGTGACTGTCCAGTCTCTTCTTAAAACCTCCAATGATGAAGCACCCACAATTTCTTGTTGTCATCTGCAGATTTAATGTTCCCCTTCTATTATCTCACCTACGTCATCTATGAAGATACTGAAGAGTACTGGGCGTAAGACAGAACCTTGTTATTACCCCACTGCTTACTTCCCTCCATGTAAATGTATTACTATTAAAGACTACTTGTTCAATATAGTTTGTCAGTCAGTTACAAACTATGAACCAGTTATCATCTGGTGGTAATGCTGTCTATTTTTATATTTTTCTAGCTTACCAAGAAGTGGGTTGTGATCTACTTTGTCAAATGCCTGAAGACTAAGTATACCATGTCCACAGCATTTTGCTGGTCTACTAATTTAGTCATTTTGTCAAAGAATTAAATTAGATTACTTTGGCATAATCTGTTTTTAACAAGCCTGTGCTGGCTTTTAGTTATAACTTTATTTGTTTCTAGATGTTCACAGATCTATTTTTGATTATCTTTTCCAGTATCTTCCCAGGTATTCATTTTAGGCTGATTGGTCTATAGCACAGGTGTCAAACTTAATGGAATCACATGACATATCATTACATATCGTGACTTTTTTGCCTTTGCGGAGCCAGGGTGGGCGTGGCCTGCATGTGATGCAGCCGGCCCGTGGGCCACCAATTTGACACCCCTGGTCTATAGTTTGCTGGGTCTGTTTTCCCCCCGTTTTTTAAGATGGAAACCACACCTGCTCTTTTCCAATCCTCAGATAATTTCCTGGTATTCCAGGATTTTTAAAAGATATGGTACAATGATTCTGAGATAACATCTGCCAGCTCCTTCAGAACTCTGGGATGTAATCCATCCATCTTGATTTATAGTCATCAAGATCAGATAGGTGTTCTCGAACCATTTTCTTGCTTATTTTATTTTTTATTTTGTTTTTTACTGTTATATAAATGTTATTAAATTAAATTAAAATTAAATTGTTAGATTTTGGAAGTTAAACATATATGTTGGTGTCTTAACATCGTGCAAATAGTTCCTGTAGTTATTCATATAGAAATACAGACCAGTTCTTTAGAGCCCTATGGCAAATGGAGAAGGAATGTTCTTTCACTTTTGCTGCAATATGTGTTTGAGAGATATTGCATCCATCTGCAATACTCTTATTGTTAGTTTATTAGTAGTATATAATAGGAGATGCAAGCACCTATTAAAACTGATTATTCCATAACAAAATTAATATGTGAAAAGGAGCCCTATCAAACATGACATCATTTGAACCAATACTGCGTTTTGAGAACAATTCCAGATTAATTACCAATTTTCCTAGAAAACGTATGAGTATCCACTTTAAAGTATTTAAAACAATATTTGTTGAATTAGTTTTAGATTTATGTTTGTATGACATGATGCCCAAATCATCTTTCACTGCTGCTTATATATTTGATATCCACATACCTAATATTATTTCCTCCTTCTATTTTCTCTACCACAACCCTATGAGGTAAGTTGGATTAGAGAGAATGATTGGCTCAAAGTCACCCAACCTCCATCACTCCATTCTTTAAGACAGACATGTCAGACTCACGACGTCATGTGATGTCGCGCGACGTATCGGAACTTTTTCCCCATTGCTGGCAAGGGGGTGGGCGTGGTTTCTTCGTGACACATCCGGCCCATGGGCCGGCAGTTTGACACCTCTGCTCTAAGATAAAAGTGGAAAACATTTAAAGATTTATGACTCAAAGTTATATCAGGAAAGGAAGAATTTTTTCCCCAAAAATATCTTTGTCAATATTTAACTTCATACTTTTCAATTTAATACCTCTGAATATACTATGCTTTTGTCATCTATCATCTAAGTGTTTGGTAAGGGTAGCTAATAATATTAAATATGAAGAAAATATATAGTATATGGGTCACTTATTCTGATTTACATGGAATAGTATCGCCATGTATTGTAAGTGATGGCCCACACGTGATGGTTAAAGAGCAAATGTGGAATTTAAGTCTTTCCCTACACAGTGAGAAGCCCAAGTAGCACTGAGACAATTCAGGATTACAGCTAGCATTCCCTGCTTCTAAGGTAAATATAAAAGTGACTCCAGTATTGCCAAAATTGCATGACTTGGCCAAGATGATAAAAGCGCAGGTCCCTACATTTCAGCAATACGTCTATGTTTTTCCAAGGTAAAAGAGCCAGCATTTTTGACAATACAAGTAGTCTTCAACTTATGGCCACAATTGAACCCAAAATCTCTGTTGCTAAGCTACCTACCTATCTCGAGCAGCATCACTAGAAAGAATAGGGAAATGGTGAGGGCTTCCCCAAATTTGCTCTGGTTTTCTTTCTGGTTGTTGTGAAATTAATTATTTCTAGACTGCTGAAACAGGGTGGAAACCCTACTCCCATTTTGGTAGCAAAAAATTAAACAGTCAGTTAAAGAAGGAATAAACAATACAATGTTATCTTCCCTCTTAGCAAACCACTTCCCACCGTCAGGAAATCATCAGTCTGATCTGCTCATTCCAGGTTGATTAGACCTGGAAAAAATAGAAGAGTTTTACAATATTCTACTGTATATGCTGGGTGGTTTAACTGTCATGGTGTAGCATTAATAACAGAATAAATACTACTGTTACTACCATTAACCTGAGATAATTTATTCTCTAAGCAAGAGTAGTTCAGATAGCATTCTGAATTAACAAATCCTATTGGGGGAAAAAAGTTTCTGATCATATTGAAAAAAATGAAAAGCCATACACGCAGAATAGACCACATGAATAAAGACAACTTTTACTGCTTTAGAAAACAGATCAACATTTTGCTTTAAGAAAAGAGAAAAGCTATGGCAATTCTCAGTAGCAAGCATTTACTTCAAAAACAAAACAAAACACCATTTGTTATGTATAAGCACAAATATGTGCACACATTTCTGCTGTGAAACAACAGCAATAATAACAACTGTTTCCTGACAAATGGTTAGTCTAATAGCACTTACAAATTGAGGTGGGAAGAGGGGGAGGAGGAACATACCTTGCCAGGTTGTAAAGGAAATCCACAGGTATAATAAAACATACGCTGACAACTTGGGATGGTTAAATTAATGTTCATTATTGCCCTAGAGTTATACAAAATACTCCGTTGTTGTACAATAGCACTACTGTAGCACTTAAACTTTAAACCAGAATTTTCAGTAATTTTAATAGCCCAAGGCCAGTGAACTGAGCTATATTCCTTCTAAGTATTTACAAAAGCAGCCTGCGAATATACATTGTATGCACATCCTTGAAATAAACTGCTGAACTGAATTTTGCATTCATTATTCCCAGAACTAGAATGTACTGCTAATACAGGATTGTTCCAATTATTTTATATTACGTATGTAACTTGCTAACGTGGATCCAACTCTAACGCTCATATTGAAGAAACATGTTTGGAATTACAGAATTAGTCCTCACTTAGTGACTGAAATTAGGACTGGCAATTCCATTGCTTCATAAGTGAAACAAAATGTGACCATTCCAACTTAATGACATCAGTTCTGCTGCAGTCAAGTGAATCACATTTGGTTGTTAAGAATGGTGTCAGGTAACCTTGACTAATTACTTCCTGCTAGTTCCCCATTGACTTTGCTTCTCAGAAGCTGGCTATGACTTGCAAATGGTGACCATGTGACTGTCATAAATGTATGCTAGTTGGGCAGGACCCAAATTATGATCACATGACTATGAGGATACTGCAAAAGCCGTATGTTGGGGACTAGTTGTAATTCTACTTTCTTATCACCATCCTAAGTTTGAAAGGTTGCTGAGCAAAGCAGTTGTTAACTGAGGACTACCTGTACTTTAGAACTTCTCACTGAATGAATCATAAGATACAACACTCACTAAGTGTTGTATCTTATGATTTATGATGGATGTTTTTTTACAATGACCATGATCATGATTTACCAGTTATTTCTTTTATATATACTGAGAGCTTATGCACCGGAGACAAATTCCTTTTGTGTCCAATCACACTTGGGCAATAAAGAATTCTATTATGAATACAGTAGGAGACAAATATCACTTAAAAGCTTTAGAGTAGTCTGAGATGTTGACCATTCTCTTCCAACTCTGTGCTGAAGAGAACTGTGAGATGCAAAAGAAAAACTGCTGCAGCTCATCTCTGCTAGTAAGGGCTTGCCACTAGAAATGAAAATAAAAGTCTCCCAAGGTATCTCATGCAAATACAAGTCACGGGAGATAACTCTGGTTTGTAATGGATACCTAACTGTTATCATGTGGAATACTTTCCCGTTCAGTGACTTAAAATTATTCTTTTTAGATACTTCACTGGGGATTCCTCTGAAATACCATTCTAAATAGCGAGCAAAAGCCATTTCACAAGGTTTTTTTTTACTCGTCTTCAAAATATTTCAGATTTTGATTGCAGGATACTAATACAGGTATCAGTCTGACTTTCTTTGAAATGTACCTCTCAATGCTTGTAAAAAATTAGCTGTGATCATTTTTTTCTTCTTGAATAAATCAGTCCATAATGTTAATGCATTTTGAAAAAAAGAAGCAAAAAAAGGATGAAGATGAAAATAAATGGAGAATTTTGCATAATTAACAAACCATATACTGGGTTTGATAATCACTGTAATTTCCTTAGATCCTCCCCCCCAAAGAATCTAAGTTATTTCAAGGAAAACTGATCTAAAGGTCTGCAAGGCTAGAATGGAATGAACTTCTGAACAGAAATTCATAGATCATAGGCACACTCATGATGATAGACAAGAGACTTCTCTTCACATCAAGAAAGATAGAAAATCTGAGCACACAGTTTTGCTTGACAGGGTAGTCTCCTGTCAGTCAAATGAATATGAACTTCTTCACAGCTTTGACTACAGTGTTTTATCTTCCAAGGCAGATCAAACTCTAGACTGGCTTAAGCTCCATGAATTTTAGGTTAGGAAGGAAAATAATCTAGTACAATCTCAAAATAAAGATATATAGAATAAATGTTCAGGATCTCTGTAGCATGTAAGTAAAAAGGTCAAGACTTTTCATGGAATTCATTGCATAAATCATCTATTAATATATTTATATCAATAGAATAATTTATATACATATTTTCATGAAATGTATCAGCTGTAGAGTCCTTCAAGATTTTAGGTTCTATAATCTCCCAGGATTTCAAATGGACACCTAACATTAGAACCATCATTAAAAAGAATGTTCTTCCTGTATCAACTCAGGAAGTTCAAGAGTGCCCCAGGAGCTGTTGATATAGTTCCACAGAGGAATTACCGAGTCTGTCATTTGTATTTCTGTAACTGTTTGTTTTGGTGCAGGAACCAAACAGGACATGCACAGACTCCAACAGATAGTTAGGACTTCAGAAAGAACAATTGCAACCAACTACCTTCCACAGAAGATCTGTATATTGCATGGGTCAGAAGGGGGGCTGAGAAAATACATGCCACCTAGAGTACATCCATGGGCTATTAGTAATACATGAATTACTGATTGAGAAAGTCCGGTTTGCACAGCCTGGGAGTGGCTGTCTTTTTTAGCATTTCAGATGAAGACCTTGTTCATCCAACTGGGAGATGCCAAAGTCTCAAATTAGACATTGATGCAAAGTCACTGTACTTGTTCAAATGAATGTATGCCTTCCTCATGCTTTAGTGAGCCAGGACAAGACATAACAATAAGTGGCATTTTTATCTATACAGAAATCTATAGAGCAGGATGAAGATGCACAAAATGCTTTAAAATAAAAGTGTTATTTTATTTTGTTAAATATGGCATTCCTTGCAGTTAGAACTCTGCATGGGATTCCTATCTACATGGAGTACTGCAGCTGTTTAGCTCAGTGATGGTGAACCTTTTAGAAACCAAATGCCCCAAAACTGCCCCACCCCTCCCACCCACCCCGCCTGCTCCGCCTGCCCCCACCTGTCCACAGGGCCACCCACTGCTTCCACGGCCTGCCACAGCAGATCACTCAGGCGGCTCTGCAGTGCCATGGTGGCCACACCCTCCACCTGCGCCCTGCAGCATCATCTGTGCACAATGGGGTGTGAGGGTGGATTCTTGTCCCTGCTGCCCGGCTGCCATGTCCTTGGCTGCACTGCTGTGCGCAGACTGCGCCCAGGGGTGACTCTCCTCTGGAGGGGCTGCTGGTGAGGAGGGGGCTGTGGGGGGAGGTGGGGCTGCAGCAATGGTGCGTGTGCCCACAGAGAGGGCTCTGAGTGCCGCCTCTGGCACGCGTGCCATAGGTTCGTCACCACTGGTTTAGCTGATTTTAACTACTGTTTTCTTTCAACTCTCTCCTCGCCCCCCAACAAGGAATGGGACAACTTGCCATGGCCAATTCCCCATGGCCATGGGACAACTCACTGTGGGACAATTAAATAATTTTATTTAACTATTTAAAATAATTAAAATTTTATTTTAATTTGGGTCATTCACATTTTTGTCCCTCCTTTTGCATCCTTTCTTTAATGATTCTATTCCACCATTTCTTTGATATTATGCAACTTTTGTCTCACACAAGTTGTCCTGTGGCGAGTTGACCATGACAAGTTGTCCACAGTGAATTGGCCATGGCAAGTTGGCTGCAGTGAGTTGGCTGTGGCAAGTTGCCTAGAACTCCCCAACACAGACACACACACATGCAGGATATCAAAGGTGAAGGCTAATTCATATTTCCCTACCACAGTTAGGATTTAAACAAAGATTTGAAAAGTTTTTCTTTTTTTGAGTCAACAGAGAGTTAATGATTTAATAAGGGATGTAATGCAGAAGATATATTACATAGATAAGTTGTGATTCAGAGGCTGCTTTAGTACATCTATGTAACTTATGTCTGCAATTTGCTCCTTTTTCAAAGCAACTAGCCATTCTATATAAACTATTTTGAAAAACTGTATTTCAAAAATGATTTATTTCATGGCCTGTGGAGTTACTTTTTAAAAATACAAGTCTATGAATAACTTGAATTAAGAAACTGCTTGTGTGGGCTTTTGGGGATGCTAATCCTGGAACAGTTCTCTTCTTAATGTCCCTCATGCCATATTTAACTCAAAAACATTTTAATGGAAAGTTGATCTCTGAATCTGTTTTCTATCTAAAATATTCTCCCTTACAGATTTTTTTAAAAAAGATATTAGAACTGTTATAAAATGCTTGCTTTTTATGTGTTGATTCGTGCTGATGTGTTAAGCTTTTGAGCATCATTTCTGACTGAAGTTATAAAAAATTACTGAGTATGGGACGGCTCTGGAATAATATGACTACCTTGGTAAAAACTATTATTGAAGACTGCTATTTAAAAGCTAAGATACTAAAATTTCTGGCTACAGTTTTCAAACATGGTAAAATTATTACACCACTTGAAAAGTGTTAATTAAATCATTTAAGTTCAATTGGAAAAAGGACAATTAGAGGAGTTGGTGATGTGGTTTGTTACCACTGAAGAGATGACATCTGAAATCCAGTAAAACAGCAACCCTCCCTATCAAGACAAATCTGTTTTAAAAAACACAAAGCAACTATAGACCTGATAATTGGCATCAGATATAGCAAAAAGCTCTATGTTTATTGGACAGTTTCTTGATTCTCAAGACTGCATGAAAAACATTTCAATATCTGTCAACAGCTGAATTCAAGAAAGACAAATAATCATCTGGGAAGTGTGTATTCATCTGGGTCATGGTTGTTCCAAAGGTGGTTTTTCAAAAGGCAACTGGACATTTTGCTTCTCATCCAAGAAGCTTCTTCATTTCTGACGGTCAGAACTGAAGAAGCTTCTTGGATGAGAAATAAAACATCTTCAAGGAAAAACAAAATCCAGTTGTCTTTCGGAAAACCACCTTTGGGACAATCATTTTGGAAACCAGTGATAATAGGTAATGTTAAAAACTGTTAAATTAAGGTTATTCTCAGGAAAAGGCTGGTAAATAATAATTACATAATATAACTAATTTACATAATAATAAAGTTGGAAGGGACCTTGGAGGTCATCTAGTCCAACCCCCTGCTCAGGCAGGAAACCGTATACCATTTCAGACAAATGGCTGTCCAGTCTCTTCTTAAAAATCTCCAGTGTTGGAGCATTCACCACCTCTGGAGGCAGGTTGTTCCACTGGTTAATTGTTCTGTCAGGAAGTTTCTCCTTAGTTCTAGCTTGTTTCTCTCCTTGACTAGTTTCCATCCGTTGCTTCTTGTCCTGCTTTCAGGTGCTTTGGAAAATAGCTTGACTCCCTCTTCTTTGTGGCAGCCCCTGAGATATTGGAACACTGCTATCATGTCACCCCTCACCCTTCTCTTCATTAAACTACACATACCCAATTCCAGCAACCGTTCCCTATATATTTTAGCCTCCAGCCCCCCAATCATCTTTGTTGCTCTTCTCTGTACTCTTTTTAGAGTCTTGACATCTTTTTTACATCGTGGTGACCAAAACTGGATGCAGTATTCCAGGTGTGGCCTTACCAAGGCATTGTAAAGTGGTATTAGTACTTCACGTGATCTTGATTCTATCCCTCTGTTAATGCAGCCTAGCACTGTGTTGGCTTTTTTGGCAGCTGCAGCACACTGCTGGCTCATATTGAAGTGATTGTCCACTAAGACTCAGAGATCTCTCTCACAGTTGCTACTATTGAGCAAGATACCTGTGCATTTGATTTTTCTTGCCTAAATGTAGAACCTTACTTTTTCACAATTGAATTTCATTTTGTTAGATAGCGCCCAGTGTTAGAGTCTGTCCAGATCCTCCTGTATCTTAAGCCTATCTTCTGGAGTATTGGCTATTCCTGCCAGCTTGGTGTCGTCTGCAAATTTGATGAGTTCCCCATCTATCCCCTCATCCAAATCGTTGATGAAGATGTTGAAGAGCACTGGGCCCAGAACAGAGCCCTGGGGCACCCCACTACACACTTCCTTCCATGTGGATGCAGTTCCATTGAGGACCACATGCTGAGTACGGCCTGTCAGCCAGCTACGAATCCATCTGGTGGTGATGCTATCTAACCCACATTTTTCTATCTTATCAAGTAGTAGGTTGTGATCTACTTTATCAAATGCCTTACTGAAGTCCAAGTAAATTATATCTACAGCATTCCTCTGGTTCACTAGTTTTGTCACTTGGTCAAAGAATGCAATAAGATTTGTCTGGCATGATCTGTTTTTGACAAACCCATGTTGGCTTTTAGTGATAACTTTGTTCACATCAAGGTGTTCGCTGATTTGTTGTTTGATTATCTTTTCCAGAATCTTCCCAGGTATTGGTGTCAGGCTGATAGGTTTGTAGTTTCCTGGATCTATTTTTTTCCCTTTTTTGAAGCTGGGAACTACATCAGCTCTCTTCCAGTCCTCTGGTAGTTCCCCAGTGCTCCAGGATCTTTGAAAAATATAGTTTAGCTGGAAAAGACTTCCTTAAATATGAATGGTAAAGAATTGAATAAGGAAACTTTAGAGTTCAAATATTTGAACAATGTTTTTTCCACATTGTTCATTACTTCCTTTAATAAATATTGTGATTCAGATAATCTAGAAAGATAAGCTCCAGCACCACTATCAACTTCAGGCAACTAGTCATGGAACCCTAGTAGCAGCTGTTCTTTACTTTTTAAGTTAAGGTCAACATCTGGATATGATCATCTAACTGTTGGAATTCTGGTTTAGGAGATGGAAGATTTATGTACAAGATTTCAAATTGTCCTGTTATAGCTATATTTTAGTCTGACTTCATAGAATGGTGAATATGACTTTAGAGTGATCACAGCCCATTGGGGGGTCTTATATGTTTTTCTTGGTTATATTCCCAGCATTTGGGATTTATTACAACATCAAAAATGATGACCCCTAACTTCCACAACAATGGGATTTTTATATAACCGTGGAAAAATAAATCTACATCAAAATTGTAGAATTGATTTCAGCATGTACATTAGTTTCTTTTTTTAAACAGAAAAAAAGTTTTAAGTTGCTTTGTCTACGATACAAATGTTCAGGCACAAACATGAAAATCATCTTCAAGGCAAACTTAGCTCCTGATGATACAATGGCCATTTAGTTTTCTTGGCAACAACAAAGAAATCCTTTGCCAGTAAAGTCTTCCTGAATACTTTTATTTTACCGGTTTAGCTCACAGTCATATCTTTCCCAGGAAGCTTCCCATTCAACTAGTAACCAAAACCAACCCTGCTTAGCTTTTAAATTCAGATAATAGGGAAGAGAGAATGGGGGAGAGGAAATTCATGGAAAATTGTGCAGCAAATCAAGATTTTCTACAACTGCTGTTATTCTTATAGAATGACAACAATATAGCACTGTACTTGCTGTTATATTTAATAATACTACTAATAATAGTAATACTACTACTACTAATAATAATAACAACAACAACAACAACAATAAAAGTTGGAAGGGACCTTGGAGGTCATCTAGTCCATCTACCTGCTCAGGCAGGAAACACTATATCATTTCAGACAAATGGCTGTCCAGTCTCTTCTTAAAAACTTCCAGTGTTGGAGCATTCACCACTTCTGGAGGCAGGTTGTTCCACTGGTTAATTGTTCTAACTGTCAGGAAATTTCTCCTTAGTTCTAGGTTGCTTCTCTCCTTGACAAGTTTCCATCTGTTGCTTCTTGTCCTACCTGCTTTGGAGAATAGCTTGACTCCCTCTTCTTTGTGGCAACCCCAGAGATATTGGAACACTGCTATCATGTCACCCCTCACCCTTCTCTTCGTTAAACTACACATACCCAATTCCAGCAACCGTTCCCTATATATTTTAGCCTCCAGTCGCCCAATCATCTTTGTTGCTCTTCTCTGTACTAGAGTCTAAACATCTTTTTACATTGTGACCAAAACTGGATGAAGTATTCCAAGGCATTGTAAAGTGGTATTAACACTTCACGTGATCTTGATTCTATCTCTCTGTTAATGCAGCCTAGCACTGTGTTGGCGTTTTTGGCAACTGCAGCAAACTGCTGGCTCATATTTAAGTGATTGTCCACCAGGACACCAAGATCCTTCTCATAGTTACTACTATTGAGCAAGGTATACTATACTATAGTATACCTGTGCATTTGGTTTTTCTTGACTAAATGTAGAACCTTAATTTTTCACCATTGAATTTTATTAGATAGCGTCCAATGTTCAAGTCTGTATCTTAAGCCTATCTTCTGGAGTGTTGGCTATTCCTGCCAGCGTGCTGTCGTCTAAAAATTTGATGAGTTCCCCATCTATCCTCTCATCCAAATCGTTGATGAAGATGTTGAAGAGCACTGGGCCCAGAACAGAGCCCTGGGGCACCCCACTACACACTTCCCTCCATGTAATGCAGTTCCATTAAGGACCACATTTAATTCTGTTGTGGTTACATTTGTGACTATTTCAGAGACCTCTGTGGATACTTTATAACATATTAATACATGCACCTCACTATCAAACAATGTATTGTCACATTCACTGTTTGGACAAGACAGAATTGCTGAACTTTGCCTTTTATCCATCTGGTTTTCCCCAATGCTCAAGGAAAAAGTGTATTGGGGGTGGAGAAAAAATGCCATCCAAGCTATGTGCCAATGTATTTACATGTATTCTAATTTACAGGGCATTAGTCTTTTTTTAAGAAACTACATTACATAGCATTTGAAGCATGATGTCATAAAATATTTTCCCCAATATAACTGAAAGAACAATGTTACTATTGTGCATCTTTTATTTGTTGACTCACACACAAAATATGGGGGGAAGGGGGAGAGACAGGCAGATAGACAACCTATGCCTCATTAAGTAATCATTTCAGATATATTTCCTCACCTAACAGAGAACAGAATGATCACAGGTTGGCAAAAAAGCAGTGGGAGTGGAAGCAACTTCCATTTTCCTGGCAGCTTCCCCATTGAATTTCCTTGTGGGAAGCTGACAGGAAGCATTGGAAATCTGTCCTGTCCTGTCCTGCCCTGCCCTGCCCTATCCTATCCCAAAAATTCAACAATTTCACATTGAATTCATTGTGGAATATACTCATTTTCAGTTCTGTGCTGTCTTGAGAAACCATGAAATAATTTTGAATAAATTTAGCTTGCTGGTTGACATCTGGCATTAAATGTCTACAATGATGGATTTGCCCTTGAATAATCACAGAAGGATTCCATACGTTCTTCATTGGAAGTTCTTTGGCATCAAAGGATGTCATTTGGAAGAGGCAATTGTATTCTCTGATGTTCTTCCTGAATTTATTTACAACAGGTTCATCATTGCTGTATAAATTGAGGAATTAATTAGGCAGAGGTTATAAATTGCCTATCCTTTCCTTCATACACAAAAATTGGCAGTTTCACCAGGGAAAGGGAATGCATGACATTGAAGGCAGACCATATCAGCAGAAATAATATCTTGTGCAAATTGAGCATTGCACTTTCTCTATTGAGGTCTTGCTGTTGAAGATGGTTATTGTCATGCTGAGGAACCCTTTCCAATCCAGTTCCATCTTTTCGTCTCCTCATTCTGTACCTTTCCTTGTGATTCCGGAGACACCTTTCATCATCTGTTTATTCATCTTTCCTCCTCCTTGCCACACCCCTACGATATGTGGTGCCATCTCTTGACCATGGTGTCTCTTCTCTCTTCATATGGCATAATTATGCTGATGAAATTTTCATTTAATTTTTTCAACCACAATGTTGTATGCTGCTGTTCTTATCCCAGAACATTTTAGAATCCAGCTAGCTTCTCCACTTTATTGTACAAAGCTGTCAAAGATAGTTTTAAAAATAAGATCATGTTACCTCCCGTGGGCTATGGTGGAACCAATCTATCTGATCTCCAGCAATCAAAGGGACATTCAATTTTAGAGAAGGAAGCACTTGAAAAATGAAACAGGATGGACAAGGACTAAGATGTGGTGACTAATGTATTTGACTGATCCCAGAGAGATCCAGTTTCTATTCCATCTGAAGCTACATGGTTGTTACTTTTTTTTTAAGAGCCACATGATGAAACAATTTCTTGCTACTGGATGGGGGAGGGCACAAGGGATTGCAAGGATGTCAGACAAACTGTCATGGAATGTTCTAAATGATCATCACGTGACCATAGCAGAAGTCTGAAGCAGAACAACTTTCCCAAATTTCATTCCCTCAGGAGTGACGGATCAAAGATTTTGGATGCATTTTGTATGTTAGCTCATTTGAGGTATCTTGGTTCAGAAATGGTTGCCCTGTGTTGCACTGTTTTGTCTAGTTAATGGTAATGACAATGAAGTTTTATATAAATGTTACTGTAACTCAATTATTTTTAATGAGGCTGTTTATTACAAAAATGTATAAGACCCCTCCTATGATATTTATATGGTACATTATTTTTTATAACCTATGAAGTAACAGTGAAATAATATATAGTATAAAGTCATTTATTTCCAGTTTTACATATAAATATTGCAGGTGATCAACAATATTTTGGAAGTGTACAGGCTTGCTTTTCTTTCTAGTTGATATTTTAAGGGTAAGTAAAAACCATATGCAATATATTCCACAGATTTGCTTCTGAAAAAATCAACATGGTTAGCACCATAAGAACTGTCACATTAATAACCCTCTGCTGATATTCAAATTTTCTGTCTTAAGCTAAAGAAAGATTGAATACCCTGCTGTTGTGTGGCCAAGATTGAAGAGGTGTCTCACTGACATTGTTCAAAGTTTATGAAAATATATGAACGCTCAAATGTCATTGGTTTTGCACCTTCAACAGACTGTAGTTTTATGAGAAATCAGTCTTTTAATCAAAATGATTGAATACCTTAAGGTCGTACCCAAAGATATCAGTTAATATCGAGAAATGTGCTATTTCTGCCGATTTTGCCAAGCTCTACATATTGTGGTACATTTTAAAGTGTTAATTTGTGCATTCCATATTGAAAATTGATCTGGAGTTTCAGCTTTTTGTCAAATAAAAACATATGGTTACAAGCTCTATGCATTTTACATGATGGCTGTTGAAGCTGTCACATGTGCAAACTTGATAACCGATGTGACACATATGCAAATAATTTGCTTGTTTAGTAACAATGCAAAGATTCATTATTCATGCAAAAACACATTTTTAAGTGATCAGATGGAATGAGTATTCATTTTGCAAAATCTAGCCTCATTGGTGTGCAAACACAGATAAAATAAAGCTGGAAACTAAGTGGTATTAAAACAAATCCAAGAATAAGAATATTTCCAGATAATTATTGAAGCAGATGGTGTTTTTTGTTAATTCTGCCATCAGTCTGAGAACTTGATGTCTTACATCTGCACTTAGTAACATAAATTGTACCACTGACATTATCTGAGTTTTCTCAAATACTTCAGTCAGTTTTACTCCAAGATTAACTAACATCTGCTACAATGCATGCCTGTCAAATACATTTATTTGAAAACATTCCTTCAAAGGAAATTTTTTTAACTCAAACTTTAATTTGAGCTAATGCACAATGTGCTTGTGACAACGGGATCTTCTTTAGAGCTTTAGAGAATGTCAAATCAGGATGCTCAGCTAAGTAACTCACATTTCCACAGCTAATTTGTGAGCCAACTTGTCATTCACCTTTTCCTCATCTTGTTACTCTTTTTTCTTCACTTGTTCCTCTGCAGTTTCCCTTTCTTAAATAGCTTCATAGATTTATGAAGGAAACTTCCCTATGCATTTCTCTATAAATATCTATTTCTTTCAGCTATTTGATACTATTTTATCAAATCACTGTGTTTGTTCTTTCTCTTCTTTGGAACATAATTTTTGTTTGTCTGTTTAAGGCCAAGCTATTTTAAATATAGCATTTTAGTCTTGCCTAGTAAAGCCTATGTAACTGAAGTTCATTTAATTTGCAAACTATTCTCCAAAGAAGATTCTACAACTACAAAATAAACTTGGGAGGGTTTATTTTGTGGCATTGAGAAAACCATCATAGCTTAAGGCTAAGCTTAAGAGTTTACTTTCAGTGTCCCTGGATGGCATTTTCAAAAAAGGAGCAAACTCTAATTTAACTAGAGGGAGAAATGATATAAATGAGTACATGGAGGAAATACAGTCAAGCAAATAGGCCTTCTTCCATTATTTTATTATTAATAATTATAATTATTTACACATTTTTTTAAAAAAAATGGAAGCTAGTGAGCAATTACTGATTTGTAGAGGTGCTATATGAATAAGGAGAACTAAATAAAAGTAGTGCAATTGGCAAAATATGGTCTATAAACCAAATAAAACTGAAGGGAGAAAAGGAAGGATAAGATGGGAATTTTTTAAAAAAATCAGATGTTGTTTGCAATAAAAAGCACTATTATACATGTGAGAGAGGGAGGGAGGGAGGGAGAGAGAGGGAGGGAGAGAGAGACTGAGATTTTAAGAAAGCAACAGCAAATTTCTCTTTTTTTTACCTTCCCATAATCACTCCTCCCTTAAAATAATACTGTGAATGGGCAACCAATCACAAGAATTAGTCTGATCTACAGAAGGACCTGTTGCTGTCTCAAGTAATCACCTCCCCCCAAAGGTGTAACTATATATAAATGCTAAAAGATATTTAGTTTTATTCCATTTTCGCCCAATGTGTAAGATCTGGCTTCTTCCACCATACCAAATTCCAGAACTGCATTCCAGCTTCTCCAAGGACTTTGAATCATTTTAATTATTTAATTGTGAATGTCAGGCACAGCCTCTGGAATCACACAAAATGTGTGCTTGTCTGTAATTAGTGAACTTATAGTACTTTATTACTATACGTCCAATATCAGGAACATATTTTAAAGTCAGAAAAATATTTGAATTTGAAGGGCTGTGTTGTTCATAAAAGTCTTTGTTTAAACTTTGGTTCAGTCACTACTGTGCAAAAAGAATAAAAAGGTACAAAAAAATTATACAAGTACTGTAAATAACTGCTTTCACATGTATCTGTTTCTGATTATTCTGAAATCTCTGAATAATTTCAGAATGTGTAAAACCTGTCATATTATAGAAACATGTCTCTTTAAAGTAAATGTGAAATTCCAGTAATTGAAGTGATAAATCTAGTGTTTTTGTGGAGGTATTTTTGATGAGAACTACAGTAGTAAATTAGAAATTATTCTGTGCTGTTATATCATGGTAAAAGCCTTTCCATTATCTATTGTCAGCCACTGGGGATGGGCAAATAACTCAGCTGTCAATCTAACTGCAAAACTTAAAGTTCTGGGAATAATCAATAAAATTTTAAAAACCCTCTTCTATTATTCTCATGTAATCTTTTCAACAACTCTTAAGTTGTTTCCCTCCCCCTTCTCTTACACATCTCATTTATTCACAGATTATTTGAGTATGATGGAATACTTCATTTTTTTATAGCTAGTTATTTGTCACTGTGTTTTCACATGGCATATGATAGCTACATTTCAATCAGAACAAATAGCTATAGCCTGACTTGTAAATGCAATTCTGCACATAATAACAGAGTTAATTAAATTAGTCATCACAATTATCTGTTTTATTATTGATTTTTGCAGAATATTCTTTATTGTTTAACTTGTCCTACTTAAAAACTCCTTGATGTTCATCCACTTTCAAACACTCATGAAAATAACATTCATAACTTGGATCAGCAGTGACATAACTCCTCCATGCCATATATCTGTTTTTAAAATAATGCTTGTTCAAACAAATCTAAATCAAAACCTATTTACCTCATTATCTACAATGCAGGTGAAATAATAAGCTGTGAATCCTCAACTTCATTGTTGAAAACAGGAACTAGAGTTTTAAAAATGTGGTTTAATCTATTGGCCCAGAGCTACTGTAATAATAATAATAACAGATGTGATTACTAATAGTACTATTTTTATTTGTTGTTTGTAAACTAAACAGAAATAGGGAGGAAGAATAGGTGATCTATCTGTCAACAAATGAAAAATAATAGAGAAAGGTTGTAGCTCACTTGAAGAATATATACTTTGGGTGCAGAAAGTTCTATAGTTAATTAATGGCACCTTAAGCTACTCTGAAAAATACCTTATGAATCTATAAAATTAATAAAAAGATTGCACTGGCTACTCCAAGTTCCACTAGATCCCTTAGTAGGTGCTACACATAATAGCTTTCCAGTTTCTTTAGCAAATTACATCTACAGACATAATGTTACTGAATATATAGCCATTATGAATAATCAATATGAAGAATCTTAATCTCTACCTATAAAATGGTCTTATCTTCCCTTAAAGCCATCCATAACTGGCATCCATAACTACAACTTGTGATAACTATCCCAACATTAAATTTACATACCTTTATCTCTCTTGTCCCAAAGATGCTTTTTCATGAGGCAACTAGACTTTTTTTTTTCCTTTGAAGACATTTCGCTTCTCATCCAAGAAGCTTCTTCAGCTCTGACTGGATGGTGGGGAATGGAAGGCTTATACTTCTTGCACATAGCTGGTCATTTTCATTCCTTTAGAGAGTTGTTGATGCCATCTGGAAGCTTATTTGTGTCATTAGGTTCATCCGAGTAATGCAAATGGCTATGGAGCCTTCTTGGAACTGTTGAAAGGACTCTGTTGTAGACTGAAGATAGATGATGTCGTATCTCTCACCCTCTGTCGAGAGAGGGCTGTTCAATTTTAACATAGATGGCCTCTTTGACCCCTCTTTCAAACCAACAGTCCTCTCTGTCCAAAATGTGGACTTAGCTGTCTTGGAAAGAATGGCCTTTGTCTTTTAAATGCAGTTGGACTGCTGAATATTGTCCTGATGAGTTGGTTCTCCTATGTTGTGCCATAAGTTTATGAAGTGGTTATTTGGTTTCGCAAATGTACAGATCTGCACATGGCTCACTGCATTTATACTGCATATATATACCATGTTGCTCAGTTTGTGTCTGGATGTTTTATCCTTGGATGGACAAGCTTCTGCCTTAGTGTATTCTTGGGTTTGAAGTGTGCACATATGTTGTGTTGGCTGAAGATTCTCCTGAGCTTTTCCAATATTCCTGCAATGTATGGAATGACTACGTTGCTTCATTTATTGTTTTCTTTTTTGTCTATTATGGAGGAGCTCCTGCTAGGTCTTTTTTGGGATTTGATGAAGGCCCACTTGGTATAGCCACAAGTTCTGAAGGCTTCCTTGATGTGTTTTAGTTCTTTTTCTTTTCCATCTTTGCTGGTAGGCAGGCCTTCAGCTCAATGGTGTAGGGTTCTGATAACTCCCATTTTGTGTTCCAGTGGGTGGTGAGAATCAAAATGTAAATGTTGATCTATGTGTGTGGGTTTTCTGTAAATTTCAATGTTAAGGCTTCTGTCTTCCTTAATGTACACTGCACAGTCCAAGAAGGGTAGACTATTTTCCTTAACATCTTCACATATGAATTTGATGTATCTGTCCACCGAGTTGATATGTTCGGTGAATGTTTCCAATTCCAGTGTTTTGATCTTGACCCAAATATCGTCCACATACCTATACCAGTGAATGGGTAGAATTCCTGTGAAGGAGTTTAAGGCTTTGGTTTCTACCTCTTCCGTGTAGAGATTGGCCACGATGGGACACACAGGTAAGCCCATGGTGCAGCTGTATTTTTGTATGTAGGAACCTTTACTGTATTTAAAATAGGTAGTGCTCAGGCAGAGGTCCAGCATGGCATATAGGTGGTCTGGGCTAAAGTTCGTTCTGTCATCTAAGGTGCAGTCATTTCTTCACTACCGTGACAACTTTAGTTGCTGGAATGCAAGTGAAGAGGGAAGTCACATCATAGGAAACCATGATCTCATCTGGGTCCTTGCTGGTGAACTCGTGTGAATAGATGACACAGATAAGCCTCCATGTGGCATCAACAACTCTCTAAAAGAATGCAAATGACCAGCTGTCTGCAAGGAGTATAAATCCTTCCATTCCCTACCTTCCAGTCAGAGCTGAAGAAGTTTCTTGGATGGGAAGCAAAATGTCTTCAAAGAAAAAAAAGTCCAGTTGCCTTGTGAAAAAGCACCTTTGGGACAACCATGACCTGAATGACTGAGAATCTCTATAGACTTTATTTATCTTAAATTTCTAACTATTGACTGACCATAGATTTCAGTATTGTTAAGAGAGATAAAGGAGAGATGATTTCTCTTAATCTAATTTCTGCACATCCAAAGGACTACCTAGCTCAGTGATGGTGAACCTTTTAGAGACCAAGTGCCCAAACTACAACCCAAAACCCACTTACATATCGTTGGGTGCTGGGTGGGTATGGCCCATTGTCTGGGTATGGCCAATTGGGTGGGTGTTGCCCATTGGCTGGGCATGGTTGCGGTGGTAACAGCAGACTGGGTGGGACTAAAAAATTCAATCAATCAATTCCAACTTTACGAGATTTTTTTCCCCCATGAGAAATTGAAATTGATTGAATCTTTTTTTTTTTTGCACATGGCGGCAGAGGCCTAAAGTGAAAAAGTGTTATAAAACCCAGCTGAAGGCCTAGGATTGGGGCAACAGTGCGCGTGCTCACAGAGAGGGCTCTGTGTGCCACCTATGGCACATATGCCATAGGTTCGCCATCACGGACCTAGCTCTATCATATCTTCCTTCATTGTTTCTAATCTAAGGAACTCCCAAACATTATTACTCTTCACCCGCATAAAGTTGATACAGCTCCTTGAACATTTTAATTCACCTAATAATTAATTTCTTCAGCTCTAGATATGAGCTCTCTACAGTTCAGCTTAAGTATGGTGGCTTATTTATTTATTTATCAAATTTATATGGCTGCCCATCTCATGCAGTGACTAAGTGACACAAAAAACAGACATTAAAACATTTTATAAAATCATTTAAAACAATAAACAGAACAAAATAAATGTATAGACATTTTCCATATTATTCATAATTTTACAGTAGCATGACTTTTAATTTCAGGAATTTTTTAAAAAACCCTTGATTAAACTACTGCTCTGGAATTTCTAGGTTTTCTACCATCAATGTATAACAAAGTATGAATTTGATCATTTTTCCCCCCAGATCTGGACATGCTGTATTTTTCCACCAGATTTTTTTTTAATTCCCTGGAGTAGCTAGAATATAGATCTATCAGTCTTCTGAGTGATATGGAACAAAGGTCTACCTTATTATAACAAGCTTTTCATGTTACCTGAACATGTATTTGTTGTATGTTCCTTTAATTATGTAAGCAATTTCCTATATTCCACATTGTTCTTATTGCTAATAATAAGCAGCATAATATGGAGACAAATTCTATTTGTCCAATTCTAAACAACTAAACCTAGATTGGAACAGCATACAGTATTTTGTTGTTGTTAGCTGCGAAGTTGTGTCCGACCCATCGCAACCCTATGGACAACGTTCCTCCAGGCCTTCCTGTCCTCTACCATCTTCTGGAGTCCATTTAAGCTCACGCCTACTGCTTCAGTGACTCCATCCAGCCACCTCATTCTCTGTCGTCCCCTTCTTCTATTGCCCTCAATATCTTTCCCAGCATTAGGCTCTTCTCCAGTGAGTCCTTCCTTCTCATTATGTGGCCAAAGTATTTGAGTTTCAACTTTAGGATCTGGCCTTCTAAAGAGCAGTCAGGGTTGATCTCCTCTAGGACTGACCGGTTTGATCGCCTTGCAGTCCAAGGGACTCACAGGAGTCTTCTCCAGCACCATAGTTCAAAGGCCTCAATTCTTTGGTGCTCAGCCTTTCTTATGGTCCAACTTTCACTGCCATACATTGCAACTGGGAAGACCATAGCCTTGACTATACACACTTTTGTTGGCAGGGTGATGTCTCTGCTTTTTAGTGTGCTGTCTAGATTTGCCATGGCTTTCCTCCCGAGGAGCAAGCGTCTTTTAATTTCTTGGCTACAGTCCCCATCTGCAGTGATCTTGGAGCCCAGGAAAATAAAATCTGTCACTACCTCAATTTCTTCCCCATCTATTTGCCAGGAATTGAGAGGGCCGGATGCCATGATCTTGGTTTTCTTAATGTTAAGTTTCAACCCAAGTTTTGCACTCTCCTTCTTCACCCGCAACCAGAGGCTCTTTAGTTTTTCTTCACTTTCTGCCATTGGAGTGGTATCATCTGCATATCTTAGGTTGTTGATATTTCTTCCAGCAATCTTAATTCCAACTTTTGATGTAGCCCTGCCTTTCTCATGATGTGCTCTGCATATAAGTTAAATAGGCAGGGCGACAGTATATAGCCTTGCCGGACTCCTTTCCCAATTTTGAACCAATCAGTGGTTCCGTGTCCAGTTCTCACTGTTGCTTCTTGGCCCTCATATAGGTTTCTCAAGAGACAAATAAGATGGACTGGTACTCCCATCTCTTTAAGAACTTGCCACAGTTTGTTATGATCCACACAATCAAAGGCTTTAGCATAGTCAATGAAGCAGAAGTAGATGTTTTTCTGGAACTCCCTAGCTTTCTCCATGATGCAGCGTATGTTGGCAATTTGATCTCTAGTTCCTCTGCCTCTTCGAAATCCTGCCTGTACTTCTGGTAGTTCTCGATCCACATACTGCTGAAGTCTAGCTTGTAGGATTTTAAGCATAACTTTACTAGCATGAGAAATGAGTGCAATGGTGCGATAGTTTGAACATTCTTTGGCACTGCCTTTCTTTGGAATTGGAATGTAAACTGATCTTTCCCAATCCTGTGGCCACTGTTGAGTTTTCCAAATTTGCTGGCAAATTGAGTGTAGCACTTTTACTGCATCGTCTTTTAAGATTTTGAATAGCTCAGCTGGAATACTGTCACCTCTTTTTATGGCAAAGATACTGGAGTGGTTTGCCATTTCCTTCTCCAGTGGATCACGTTTTGTCAGAACCCTCTGCTATGACCTTTCCATCTTGGGTGGCCCTGCACGGCATAGCTCATAGCTTCATTGAATTACGCAAGTCCCTTTGCCACGACAAGGCAGTAATCCATGAAGGGGAGCATACAGTATAAATTCCATTAATTAATTAATTGATTGATTGATTGATTATAAATAACATGTATTCCAAAATGGCACTGTGGCTTAAGAAAAGGAAATAATTAACTCACAGAGACACTGAATAAAATGACCTTATAGCTATGAGCTGGGATGATACAGTCAGCTAAAATCAAGACAACACTACTGGATCCAAACAATGATAGAACAGCCTACACATTTAAGATGTAGATCAGCGATGGATGCTATTCACTCTGTGCTAATCTGAAGCCTGTTCTAGAGAAGATGAAGAAGATCAAGGCGAGAAATCATACAGATTGTTGCCTAGTAACAGTATATGTTTTCTCTAGCATCTTCTGAGTGACTAGAATGATGACAGCACAAAGAAAACTCTTCTAAGCATGATGAAGTAACTTCTTGGCAAGAGATTGATTTAAATTGAATCAAAATGAGAAAAGGGAATCATAATAAATTTCATAAATATGTCTTTTTCTACATCAATACATTTTTTTATTCCCAGAATATCTTACTATTTCTTAGTAAACAGAACTTTCAGAGACAAATAGCAATGCGGCTGCACGGGTAGTGATGGGAGCACCCCGATACTCCCATATTACACCCCTCCTGCGTGAGCTGCATTGGTTACCGGTTGCCCTCCGGGTGAGATTTAAGGTGCTGGTACTTACCTTTAAAGCCCTACATGGCTTAGGACCGGGATACTTGCAGGACCATCTGCTGCCAGGAACGAATTCCCATCGCCCAGTACGCTCACACAGAGAAGGCCTCCTCAGGGTACCGTCGGCTAGACAATGTCGGCTGGCGACCCCCAGGGGGAGGGCCTTCTCTGTGGGAGCGCCAGCCCTGTGGAACCAGCTCCCCCATGAGCTTCGGATGGCCCCGGATCTCCAGTCCTTTCGCCGTGGCCTCAAAACACTCCTTTTCCACCTGGCTGACCTGGACTGACAGGGATTTTAATTATGTTTTTAATTTTTAACTCTAATTTTTAATTTATTTTAATTTTAATTTTAATTTATTGTACAGAGGCCTTTAATTTTAATTTTATCTTAACTTCTGTATTTATTATATGTTATTGTTGTTAGCTGCCCTGAGTCCTTCGGGAGATAGGGCGGCATATAAGTCCCAATAATAAATAAATACAATTGGAGAATACCACTTTTCAGCAAAAAACAAAAACAAAAACAAAAACAAAAACAAAACCTGGGGTCACAATCCAGATTTAAGTGCTGCTTCTTCCCCACCCCCAAAAATGCAAGGCGGTCAGCTGAAATAAATGTATACATAAAGCAAAGACTACACTCTTCTATGGTTAGCCTAAGGTTTCTAACCTACTTCTCATCTTCTGCTGTCTGATAGCAATATTGAAATTGGTGTAAAAGTTATATAAATGTTAATGATTATATAAATGTTAGTTATATAAATGTTAGCTGCATGTTGAAAATAACTGCTGGAAATTATGTATGTAAGTAAAGTTTATCTACATCAACAAGCAGTACCAATATGTCATTAAAAATAGACCAGTGTAGAAGGCAAAGAAGCTCTGAAACAATAAGGGAAACTATGCAGGATGGATACAGTGACAAAGGGCTGGTTACTGGGAGTGGATATCACTAGATTTGAATGGGAAACTAGTGTTCTTGCAGATGTTGTTACACAGCTACTCACATTGCATTTGGTTCATTTTCTAAAACTCATCAGGATAGTAAAAATTAGTTGTGAAACAAGGAAGAGTACTTCTTATTTTTATCATCTGCCACATCTTCTTTCACGCCATTTTATTCCATACTGCTTTAATCTGGCTTTCTATCTTCTCAACAAAAACTCACATGGCTATTAAGCATGCTCAGA